>NC_039289.1:6455201-6755201 GCF_003368295.1 Carassius auratus
CAGAACATGGAGTTTAAGAGTGAATCCACTTGCTGAGGCCAAAGAGGGCTCGACTACCTAAGCAACTTCCAGGGCAACCCATGGGGCAGTTTCTACATCGGCAGCTTTGAGATCAACGACCAAAAATTGGTAAATCTCACCACTAACTCCTGTGCCAAGGAATGGGAAAGATAGTCCATCGTGTTCATTGTAGTGTGAGCCTTCTCCATAGTTCTGGGAAAATCAAGACAGAAGCAGGTCAAAACTATAAAACATGTCCCAACAACACCTTTAGACCGCAAACAAGGCACTGGGTCTACCTCTACCTGGTTAAAAGAGGGACTGTTCTGCTCTCCAGCAGCCCAGGGACTACTACGCTCTTCCATACCTACAAAGCAAGTGATCACACACTGTCAGAGCAATACTTCGATTTTGACATGCACTAAACCTTCACATCAAGGCCCATTTTAATTTCTCTTTTCATGCATTAAGGCCTTTGGACGTTTGGTGGGTGGTTCTGTATTTGATAGACATCCTCTGAATCTCATCCAAACCATCACACCACACTAATATCCATGTCATTTAGCAAGTCTCAACATTGCTGGCCATAAAGGGAGCATTCATTCGGTCACTGGATCTCATTAAACCAAGTTGGGGGGGGTATCACGGCAAGCAGAACAAAAACAGGCTGATCAAAGAATTGTGTAATTAGCGTCATTTTACATTTGGGAGTGGACACCCATAGGGACAACACAAGTCTCAGTTAAAGACATACATGATACAGAGTGTTAAAGGTTCTCCTCATAGCCCTCAATATGCTTTATATGTAGAAAAATGGATATTCTAAAATATTGCTGCAACATTTTAAAGTGTACTGGAGCAGAAATTCCTCATAAAGCATTCCCTCTGCCTCCTGTCTTATGCCTTAATGCAAAGCTCTCCAAAGACACATGGCTTAATTGCATGCTGATTTGCATGATTGTGCATATTAATGCAGTTGGTTTATGAATATTCATATTCTCCTTTTGCATTTTTTTTTTTATGTCTAATTAAAAATGTGTGAGAGAAGAGGGGTCTCAGCCAGAGCGGCCACTGAAGGCTGAGCATGAGTGATGAAGCTAACAAAGCAGAGCAAATAGCGACATCCACACTGACAGCCGTGATCTATGGAGCCCACGCAGGCAGCATGGGAAATGAAGTGGGCACTGACTGAGTGAGTGAAAGAATCTCCCTGGCAGAAGCATCTTATGGGGGAAAATGAGTGGCAGAGCTACAGATTCAGACACAGAAGGACCAGATAAGATGTTTAACATGAGGAATGGTTTGGATCTGTCAGACTGTTATAATGGTAGAATGTTTTTTTTTTTTTTTTTTTTTATGAATGACCATTTTAGCAAACTAAACTGTTGATTTTCTGACAAATTTGTTATGTATATATATATATTTTTTTTTTTTTTTTTTTTTTTGAGTTATTGGCCACTTATTTGCTGGAATCATCAAAATGTAATTCTACAAAGACAAATCTGACATTTCAGTCCAAGCAGGACTGATTCCATTTCCTTGCGTTAAGGAAAGATCATTTCCTTTATACAGTCCTTCAAATACATCAGCTCACAGCATGCCATTATTCAAGTTCAGATGGCAGCAGATATCGAAAAGTAAAGCCAATAATGGCTTGAGGTGTTGTGTGTGTGTGTGTGTAGAGCCCATTCACACTGCTCATTGGTCCCGGAAAATTGCCGGATTGTCTTCTGTGTGAACACAAACACATCCCGGGATTGATTCAAAAGCCGGAACTAATGGCGTAAAAGTGTGTGTCAGTGATGATGCACGTATCGTGATACTCTTTTTACCGGGTGTTTTGAAGGCAGATCAACGTTTGCAAGTAAAAAAATATGTGCGAACTGTAATGAAGCAGAGATCAGTTAGCTCCTCACTATCCACGCTAAAGCTGAGATTCTTCGCAAGCTTAAGGCCCCGTCCACACGGAGAAGAGCTTACCCAAATCCGATCTTTTTTTTCCTCGTCTCAAGAAATATTCGCGTCCACATGAAACCGCAAAATGATGTAGTATACATGGCAGACCAGTATGTGGCGCTGTAATTCTGACACAGAGAACACTAAAAACAGAGAAGAAGACTTGGACTATGCTCATAAACCTTGCGCGTGGTACACAATCGAACATGGAATAATACATTTATTAATTTGTGTTAATGTTAGTTAATAAAAAGACAATCGTTCAGTGTTTGTTCATGTTTTTGTTGCTGTTACGTGACTTAGAGGTGTCTGACTAGGGGGGAGACGTGGGCTGATGACCGTCATCGTTTCTGAAAATATACGGATTAGCCCTCCAGACGAAAACGCAAGGACGGGTTTTCAAATTTATCCACTTTGGGACCCGCGTTTAAAAAAATTGCGGTTTCACCTTACGAAACGCCGAATGCGTGTGGACAAAACACTTATCCGATAAAAAATTTGTGCGTATTCACAGAAACGCGTCTCCATGTGGACGGGGCCTTAGTGAAAGTAAACGTGCCTGCCGTTTTTGACTCGTAAATTACACTTCACGTCATGATGTCACATGGGACCTTAACGGTTTGTGTGTGAATGGCATGCAGATATTCCAGGAAATCACTGGCAGTGTGAATGAACCAAATCTAACGATCCGGGAACAATTGCCGGGACACATTACCTGTGTAGTAATCCGGAATTTCAATGTGAAAGGGGCTTTAATGTGCTGGGTTTGACAAGGGGGGAAATGGGCTATGCCCTGTCCTAACCTTGTCCTCAGTGGGTGACGTGTTAGGCAGCTGTGGAGGTGAGCGAGAGAACGCCTGGTGAAGTCCTCCCATGCAAACAATCCCACAAACACCATGGCTATGCCCAAGGAGGAGGAGGAGATGGCTTAATGCAATTATCACCCTCCCGAGCACTTTTGTCTTTAGGAACAGATGCACGTCTGAAGGCCAATGCATTCTCTAAACATATCCTTACTTTCTGAATGGTCAGATTGAATAGTAGAGGACAGTCGAAGTTTAACTCCTGACCATTGGTTTAAAATTGAAAAGCAATCCAGTCCATGCAAATAGGTCAAGATCACAGCTTTGGTTCATTTGCAATACTTTTTATGATCTTCAAGGAATGTTCAATATAGGTTCATTAAATGTCAAGCTCTTTCAATAGCATTTGTGACATGTTAGCACAGAAAATAAAATTTCCTTTATCCCTTAATTCTTTAAAAGGCAATACAATAAATGTTAAGATACAAGGTTTGAATTTACAGCTACAAGACATCCGTTTTAACATGAGACTAATTGGATAAATTGCAAATAATAAATATAAAAAATGAGTTGAGCACAAAATTAATTTTTGTGATCATTGAGAATGTGTTCACAAACGATGCCAACAGAGCTTAAGATATTCTGAACTCATAATTCCTTTAAGAGTTTAAATGAATAATGCTGAGAAACTGTCCCTTGGACCTCTACATGTCAAGTACATGTCATACCCCCTGTTATACCGAGTTCACAGGGTGAGGCTTATGTTGACTTATGTGGAGACCTTCTAGAAGCATCTCACAAGTGACAGATTTAACAGTCGGGGTCACCTCGGTGTCAGGTAGCTCTTGCAATAAAAATCTCAAACTGAGACATTATTAGCTTGGCCCTGCTATGTAATTTGGCACTTTGGGCCGCCACAGACCGAGAGTGAAGCTGGTGATCTTTCACAGGGTTTCTTTTGCTGTTTTCATGCGGGCCTCCTGCGGGGTGGTGGGAGGTATGAGAGAGCTTTGTTTCAGAGAGGGTCTATTTCCTGTCAGTTGGCAGGCAGAGAAAGTGTTTTCTTGTGTGGGGGGAGGAGTGTTTTACTCAGTGGGGTGGGGGAATCATTTGGCCTTTATTTAAGGCTTTGTTCTCAGATTGTTCTTATTCAAGGCTAATGTTTGGAGTGTCGATTGGGAGACAGACAGACAGACTGAAAAGACTTGAAGAGAAATGCACCGAACGTTCATGCCTTTGACAGCTTCTGAAACAATCTTAACTGGAGCAACACAAGCCAACAATGGTCGCAAAAATAACACTTTTGTGAGTGTGATATGCAACTGGTTATAACGTAAGTGCAACATACAAACAAAGCAAAAAAACAACAACACTTTTTAGATGACAAAGAGATGTTTTAGGGTGTTTATATTTACATTTATGCATTTAGCAGACACTTTTATCCAAAGCAACTTACAGTGCATTCAGGCTATACAATTTTATTTTTTTTACCAGTATGTGTGTTCCCTGGGAATTGAACCCACAACCTTTTACGCTGCTAACACAATGCTCTATCACTGAGCCACAGGAACAACACAGGCTGTTAAAATGTTCTGGACACAAACTTGATTATGAACGGCAATCCAATCCAAATCAGTCACTCCTCTTGACCTAACAAAGTTTTTACGATGTACAAGTTTGTGCAATAGGTGCTTCAACTGAACAACCAGTTCAAAGTGATCCAAACTGCCCCGAGCTTTGACTCTGGATATACTACGGTGAATTAATAAAAGAGGGGGTTTAGGAAAACAAGCAGCAGCATGTCCTCTTCTTCTGTTGAGAGGAATGAGCACTTAGCAACTGGCCCAAACATCTCCAATGCTATAAAGAACACCGCTTTAAACTTATCAAATGCACAAATATGGCAAATTTAAGCAATATGTGACATTTCTCTCTAAACGAGAAAAGGCATGTGTTTAGACTTACCTGAACCACTAAATTGACTGCTAGCAAGTGTGGTTGGTCTGTTCTTCCCATTAGCCACAGGGGGTGCAAACATCTAAGGCAGAAAAATAAGAAGCAGAAGTTCTAGCAATGTAGCATATCCTGAAAAACTCACATCAACAGGTGCCCACAGACAGTGATTTTTCAGCATTATTGGGCATTCACGCTATGTGACGTCAAGCTTAGCTTGTTCAAAAGTTTAATGCTAAAGGTCATGTCAATTTTGGCGGATATAACCCACTAAAATGGTTCGATCTGAAAGAAACCCTTTCTCACAAAGTAGTATGCCTCTTTGAAGATGCATCTTGTCTTATACTACAAAGAATTCAGGGTTTCACAGAAAGGACAGAAGAGGACGTTTACATGGATGGATGATGTCTCTTTGTTTTTGAAGTGCAAAGAGAAACCAATAAGCAGCAACAGTGCTGGCATTGCATGGTGCATGAGAGGGACTTTCTGGTGTGGGAGACATTTTTCACAATGTGAAACACCTTTTACACCATAAGATAGAAGATACCAAAATGTATAATATGCAAATCCTTTAGTTTTTGACAAAGGTTTAAGGCTGGAAAATGAATGCGATATGAGGGAGTAGCTAAACCATTAACAATTTGTAATTAGATGTGAGATCATAATGCATTTGGTCTGGCACGTCTGATTATCAATGTATCGTCTTAATAGATTCGCTGCTTCAGTAGATGGCAATTTTCCAATGCAATAAATTAAGCATGGTCGAGTCATTCAATGAATCAAGCGATTAACATTTTTATATTCCATATTTTTTAATGCTATTTAGGATAGCATGACCGCCAAGAATAACAACAGATTTTAACAACAGGTGAAATGAGAATAATAAATGCAAGGATAAGGATAAGAGAGGATTGAGTGATGGTTATTATGCTGGAGAGGTTTCAAATGGCAAACCACACTTCTCAGAACATAATTGGAGACTGCACATGACTTAAAGATTCATTACAATGCTTATAGCCACCAACAATACAGCAGGCATTGTGACAAGAGATTCGATCAGTCTGAAGTGGCACGAAGAACAACAGCTATCCTCGGACAACAAGGTCAGATTTAGTTGAAGTGAATATGGAATCATAAAGCGATTCTTTAAAGAGAGAGAGTTTTTGTCCAGACTAATAACAAAGACTCCATACTCTCTTCCTTACCGCACTGAAATCCAACAGGTCACTGAGTTCTTTATCTGTTCCCACTGTAGCCATTCTCTGGTGAGGCTCGTTCATAACCCTCTGTCTTTAAAGAACCCTGCAGGAGAAAACCAGAGAGAGACACAGCTGGGGTGAGCTGTCTAAAGACCAGGTGAATGAGAAAAGCAGTAATGAAAGTCGAGTGTCCTCATATGGAATGGAACCGTTTCACAAGACTAGGGTTGGGAATCAAAAAATCGATTCCGATTCCAGAGTCAGATATTTTAAGGTCAGAAATCAGATACTTGTTGTCAAATTAAAATTTCGATTCAACCTATCGATTCCTATGCACTTTTTTTCTTAATCTGTGAGGACCGGACCTAGCGATCTGCCAGGACCTTGCTCGATAATCTAAGCGCTCCAAAGTTTGGCTACATTTGCGACCATAAGCCAAAAAATCTAAGTATAATATCTGTTATAGCTAAACATGTTGCAAGAGAGGTGTCACCACCAACTTTAATTTAGTAGATAGTTAAAGATCGCAACCATGATTCAAACACCAACGTTATTCTATTCCTAAATTGCAATGATTCGTCTTTTTCATTTCTCAACTGTTGACGTGTGTGATCAATGTTGTGATCACTTGGTTCCTCCGTGCAATGTACAAACAAACCAGTGTGATTTGAACATTTAAATCTGCATTCGCGCTAAGGCTGGACCTGAATATAAAATTATTTGAATATCATTAGATAGGTTGAGATTCAATTTTCAATTTTGAGATTCAAATATTCTTTTTTCTTTCTTTTCCTCGAACACCTGGCAACCCCTGCGAAACGGTTCATGATTCAGTTCATCTGGAAGAGAATATAAAATGCCGAAGATCTCAGCTGTGTGGGAGCACTTTAAATTGAGTGAGAAAAGTGATGTGACATATAGCGGAGTATGGTACTCAGAATTCATGCTGTGCATTTAACCCAGTCGATTGGATGAATGGTTCTCGACATAGTAAAAATACAAACAGACAGACACACAAAGATCCCTGTCTACACCGGACGCTACACTTATCGTGCCATGCCCCGCCACGCCAGCTAAAGTCTGTCTTCACTGGATGCAACAAAGCAACTGTTGTAAATCATTTGAAATTTGTGTCAGTGCATCATAAATAGAACGCAACAGCAGTTTACTGTCAGGAATTTGTCACTCCGCACCGCGCCGCATCCAGTGTAGACTGCATAATAGGTTCTGTTGTATTGTGACACGATGCTCGCATCCGGTGTAGAATATGTTCAGCCCCCTCCCTCCAAAGTTTCAAACATTCGGTGTTGATTACTACTGAAGCTTCAAAGCTCAAAAAATGGTATTCGGACCAGCCCTAGTTCGAGCTGCCATTGACCTAAAGAGAGCAGCTGTCATCTGTCATGAATGAAACAGCTTCAGTCTTTCCAGGCACACAGTATCATTATTTCTGTGTTTCAAGCATTTAAATCACAGAAGTACTGTAATAAAAGTTTATAGTTATATAAACTGTGTGTACGAGGTGTATGGTAGCGATTAAAATAGAGTAAATTATCT
Organism: Carassius auratus; assembly: GCF_003368295.1. Classification (NCBI taxonomy): domain Eukaryota; kingdom Metazoa; phylum Chordata; class Actinopteri; order Cypriniformes; family Cyprinidae; genus Carassius; species Carassius auratus. The sequence continues at coordinate 6,462,670 of NC_039289.1, forward strand.
TTTGAAAGTAAATTGACACTTCAAATGAAGATTTATCGATTACATTGCCGGTAGGTGTCGAAAAGGGGCTGTTAAAATGTATTTGTCTTTAAATCATACAAGAGATTCGTTTAAGAACTTTGATTCATCCAGTAATGAAACAAGTAAATCTTGAGTGAGTCATTAAATCATTAATTCAGAATTAACATGTAATTTTGTTTAGTTGTTTAATGTTTTTTTCTTCAGAATCATTAGAGAACCACAACTTCCACTGGGGAAAAGAAAAAAGAAAAAACTGATCCTGAATCATGCAGGTTTATTTTGCACACAAACTTAAAGAGTTCAGTTTTTTTGTAGCCTGTTGATTTTTATTCATGGCATTCAGCTCCAATACATGGTTTGGAAATAAGAGACACGTGATGAATGTTTGCTATCATTTTTTAAATCACATTGGAATCGATGCTGGGAATCGGAAAAAAGAATCTGATTCAATTAGCAGAATCGGAATCAGAATTGATCAAATTCAAACTATACCCAGCCCTTTAGAAGACTCTGATGATCAGCATCATAAATCCTAGAAGGTTTTTATATATGTTTTTTTTTTATGTATGTAAATTTATAACACTATTCTTTGTATTATATCACCTTTGTACATAAAAAAAAATGTAAATTAAAAAAAAAAACATACAGTCAACGCTAATGTTATGGTATTTCTAATGCAGCTTTTATGGGAGGGACGGTAAATTTGACCATCGTTCTCTCTTCTGACTGATGTTATCTGTCTCTCTCAATTTATTTTCTTTTATTGGAGTTTTTCTTTTGCTATTTGAGCAAATGGGAATGCTTTTCAAGTTAACCCAACTATGATGATTTCCACTGCTGAGAAACTGGGATATGTGAAGAGGGCCCATTGTAGATATAAATGAAAATGTATTGTTCTTATAATACACATATCTCTTAGTATATTACCAGTATTTCCTTGTCTCAAATGAAAAATGAGACTTATTTTTATTAACTTACTATGAATCGCTTTAGGAGATTTCACAAACAACCAGTGCCAAGTTATTATCTTTGGCCAAGATTTTAATCGTAAATCTAAAACATCCCTGGTAATTAATTTGGCCAAAGACATCCTGTATGTTTTACAGAATAAAATTTTTCTTGTGTTACAATGAAACAACCAAAAAAGCATTACAAGACAAACATTTTGTTTGTTTTGAACGAGCCAGTCCTTCTATAACGTCTGCCAATCTTATTAATAATTGTGTTGTGTTATGCAACATCAGCACAGCAAGGAAACTAAATGCAATCACCAGTCAATACGTTTCCATGAAATCATGATATCAGTACATGGAACATGCAAATCAATGTTCTTAACTTATTGTACATCTCTGTTCTGTTTATGTTTTATAGTTATCTGGCCAGTTCATTTGCATAAAAGGAGACCATCCAACAAGGCGGAAACATTTTATACAACCACCAACTGCAGTAAAATCTTTTAAAAGTTGCCCTTTCTTTGCTAAAATACAATGAAATGTAAAAATATTGGTAAATGATAAACTTTTTTTTTTCTCAGAAACATCTTAAGGGGTCCTGTATGCTGTTGGAAGCAAACGGGTATTAACCATTAGTTTCTCTTTAGTGGTCTGATTATAATACCATTACAAGCCAATGGCTAAAAAAAAGTGTTTTCACACCTTGAAAGCCCATATTATTCACACTCCCAAACAAAAACAGCTAAATGGAAACATAAAGAATGTGGTCCCTTTAATAATTAAGACAAGAAAGATAGTAACAAAGCCCAAATCCCCCTCAAGCCTTTGCCAACTAAAACAAAGCCAAACCACAGGTAAAAATATATATTTTACTCAGTATACTAGCATATTGATATGTAAAATGTGACAAAGATCCCAAATACGAGAGACACTGAGCGATTGTAACTGATATAAACAGCCCTAATTGTCGAATGAGGTGAAGGCCATATGATAACATATTAGAGTTTGGAATCAAAAGTCGGTTCTTTTTATATTTAAAAATTATTTATGATGTACAATACATTTAGCACTTTTTGATCATGAAGATCACGGTGATCTGACAGCATTTCCTATTGTTCATTTTATCTAGGGCATTAAAAAAAATACATAGCGACCAGTCTAATCCGATTCCTGAACGAGTGACTCTAGGAGTCGATTCTTTTAAGTGATTCACAAAAAAAAAAATCCCACCAGTGAAATTCGATTTCCGAACGAATGATTCTTATGAACCTAATAGTGTATAGTGGATCGAAAACACTCGGAGCTGTTAATTAATTAATCTTATTCACTAGTTATTTATCGTGGAATGTGAAATAAACCAATTATTTACATAAGCATAATTAATGACTGGTTGTTAGTATGACAACATGCAAATAAGATAAGGCCTGCACATCATGTAGGTAGGCCTACATTCTATATAAATAATGAATGAAACCGGTTATCACCTTTATGTTCGTTTTCCATTTGCATTAAAATTAGAGACAGTTTCATGATGCATTCATGACAGCTCTGAAAGTCTGTAAATAACACCTATGCGAGAGATGTAGACCTACATTTAGGCTACTTATGATTTGTTATGTTGGTTCTGCTGAAATCTGAAAATGTCGTATAATTTACCACAAAAATATGCCGATAGGGCTGTAAATGTTTTTTTTTTCCAAATGTTATTTTATAAATTATTAAAATCGCCAAGAAATAAGTATGAGAGGAACTGAAGCAGAATCGTTTAATTCTTTACGATTTCCATCCCTAACGGTAAAGGTCTCCATGTCTCTCTCTCTCACACACACACAGGCCTACTACAAAGATAAATTAAAAAGGTGACACCAAAAACAAAGCCAAACACGAGTTTTAAAACGTATTTCGTAGTTAAAAGGTAAATAGTATCTTTAGTCCTGTATCACTGCAGCCATTTGTGGTTTGTAAGAGAGAGCGCAACAGTGTTAGCACTAACCACCAGTTTAATGTAGGCTAACGTTACCCGAACAAAATCCACGTTATCAATAAAAATGCGTAAAATATCCCGCGAATGTCTATTTTAAAACCCACCTCAATCGCTGAATGTGCAAACACTTTTAAACTAGAGTTCAGTCACAGCCCTTTCTTTGTGTAAGCTTCATCCAGACATGAACAATGTCAATATTTCTTCTCAGTTGTAAACTTATTGTATTCCGATAGCTTAACCATGTCGAAAACAAATAGGCCACAGCGATCGCGAGCACGTACTTTTGATAAGGGTGGCATTATTATTAATATTAACCAGCCATCGAGCCGACAATCTCAATTATTCATGTATTGTGAGACAAATGTATAAAGATTGGCTGGGGATTAATCAAAAGTTAATAAAAGTACCGCGACAAATAGTCAACTTTTCCCCAAGAGACTCGCGATTTGAGGGGGGGGGGTGATTGGGGCGAGGAATTTCCTGCCAAAAAAAAATATTCAAAAAAGTAAGTGAATTAACCAAAGATATTTTTTTTATGAAAAGCAAACCTGAATACAACACGCTTCACTACTGTGCTTAAGTTAAGTAGGATTTGAACAAGTCTAACCGATTAAAGTAACTTTCAGGCATTAGTTATTTGTAAATTACATGTGCACTGACAGCTCGCTCTTATAGTCACTTAAACTCAGAAGCTCCCCACAAAACTAATCCTTGCTTTGATAAAAGGACAAAGGAGTCACTTCTTTTAGGATAGAACTGGGTTAAAGACCACCAGCACAAAACTGGGCAGGACTTTCCACTACAGCCTCTAAATGAAGAAAAAAATGCATCCCCCCACTTTCATAAGCACACATCTATAAAACTTGCTAAATGGAACTTCAATATGCAAGTATGTGATTTTTATGAGGTTAATACGAGACTAAAATAATTCATCTTAGTAACCCAGTAAAACACGAACAAAAGCCAAAAAGCTTTACCTCTGTTTATCGGTTGTTTTACATCCAACAGTCAAAAAGAAAGGTTGAATCTCGTAGGGAAAAACAATAAAACTTGAAAGAATTTGAAGCACGGCGCATTAAAAGCGGAGAGGAGCAACCATGTGTGTTTTTACTCCTTTAACATCCTCCTACAAAAACACCAACGTCATAAATACAGTGTTGCAGGTCTGTATCCAAACAATCCCGTGCCACGACTTCCTTTATGTTGTTACAATTGAGGTTAATTCTTTCTTCTAGTAGACATCTTGACCACCTCCATCCACATTGTGAGCAGCAACAATGTATTCCTCCGCGTGGAAAAGAGGGGCCTCGAAAGCTCGGGTGTCCAGTTTCATGTGCCCAGGGGAGTCAAGGGTTTTTTCGACAAGGTCTACCGATGAAAAAAAAAAACACGGATTGGTCAGGACGCGCAGAATGGCTGTTAATCATTTATCAGACATGATTTACTAAGTGTAGTTTAAGGGGAAATGAGTTGATAATAGGAACTATGATATCCGGCGGACGTTGATGGTAGAAAAGTAAGCGGCATTTATACGAGAGCAGCAAGAGATTGCGAGATAAACCCGCATGCTAGTAGCCAATAGAAAGGCGACAGAAAGTGACAGGCAGATGGAATGTCCAATGGCCTCAAGTATATTCCCTCCAGAACCGCCCCTTTCATGACGACATTGTGTGTTCAGTGAGGCTGAGTGAAGGGGCTAGAGCGCAGCCTGCGTGACAACATTTTGTTAGTCTGGTTAATGTCGACGCCCGCTCGTTGTGTCGCTACTTTGGTTAAAAACGCTCGTAAGAGTATTCATAGTTGGACGCAGAAAGGTTAGGAATATTATTATTTTTTTATTTATTTTAATACATTCAAACAGACTTTAATATATTTGTTATATTTGTTCTCAAGGTAAGACTTTGCTAAGGTAAGTAGTAACATCTGCCTTTATTGTTCTAATAAGAAAATTATGTACACACACACACACACACACACACACACACACACATATATATATATATATATATATATATATATATATATATATATATATATTTGCCTGATGTGAGTGACTGTTAAAAGTAATTAATTACATTTTTGTACAAATAAAATACATAAATAACACAACTTTTATTGTGTTATATTTAAAATTCTTGAGCAGTATTATTCAGTGGCTATCATAAGAATAGCCTATATGTAAAACATGTCACTACCAACTAACTTGGCAAATTTGCATAAATCTTTAACCATTACACTACAACCATCACATGCAAAATGTAATTTAACAAGAAAGCACTTATTTTTAAAATGCATGTGTTTAAAGTACTTGGCTAGTGTGTGGAACCAAAGCAAAAGTGAAGTCTACATTGCTAATCACACCAAATATTTTGCCCTACTGAGCATGTAGTTTCAGTCATAAATCTCACCACAACCACAGAATCGTTTCCGTCTCTCCCTGTGGCTGATTCATAGAGCTGGTCTAGTGAGGGGGGAGAGGAGCATGGGATCACAGAATACAGGGATCATAACAGAGCGTGTAGTGGGGGGATGGGAGGAGAGGCCTTACAGCATGGCCAGAAGAAGAGAGAGGGATGATGGCAGGAAACAACAGATAAAGAGGTACAAGTCAATGCTCCACTCAACTGTACACACCAATCCTACAGAAGGGAACAAACAGAAAGAAAATAAAAGGAGGAAATGAGGTCAACCGAACCAAGAAGAGGAGTCTAAATATTGGTGAAGATCACAGAAAATGTCACGAAGGCGCTTAAATTCCAATACTGAATACATAAAACCAATTATTTAGTTAATTTTTGGAGACTCAACAGCTGAGAAGGGTGTGGTTTAAAAAAGCTCATTAATAATGATAACAACAATAATTAATTGAATTTTTTTTTAAGTAACCACACATTTTATTGAGTGAAAAAGTGGACAAATTAGCGAAATCAAAGCAGAAAACTGAACTATTTAAGACCTCCACTGCAGAGAATAAGCAAAATGAGGAAATAATATCATGGATCTCTCTTGAATAACAAAAGGCATAGTAAATTGTAATAATTAGCCCCAAGGGTCCTATATGATGGACAATGGATCTATAAGCCAAAGGAATACAGCTGGGTTACACATACCTTTACTTGCGCAGAGATAGCACCGCATATAAAATTTGATCATGCATTACATATATAGGCTATATGTCATATAGTTTAACCAATTTTCCAAGCAAAGTCAAATGACCCCACCCTATAAGTCAGATTGTGGTTTGCAGTGAACAGTGGGATTTCAAAAGCGAAATTAGCGAGTTTGTAAGATCGCCTAGTAGTTTGTAACAACTGGGTCTGACATGGAGAGCATGCATGCAGAAAGGAGGGTTAAAACAGACAAAAGGAAAAAAATCTTGAAGGAAAGACGCATTGTTGCTCGGAAAGACGTTCAGGCAATCTAAGACAAAAAGATATGTAAATTTCTTGATTGAGATATCACTTTGATGGACACTGGAATTGTCATCGAAGCAGTCGTAACATAGCAAACAGGAAAATGGCGAGGGCAATTCAGAAAGTGTCTGTGAAATGTGACAGATTTACACAAAAAATCCATGATGGTTTAGTATAATATCTTGTATCCATGCTTGGTAGGATTCATTATCTAAGAGACTCTGCTGAATCCTCCTTCCAGCCATCCTCCGCCCTCTGTCTGTAATTAACGCCAGATGTAGAAGTAAAATTAGCATATGTTTCACACGTTTCTGCTAATCATTCATACAATTGTGTGAGCGTATCAAATATTTATCTATGTAGAAAGTCTGAATAAAGACTATTGTTTTGCAATTGTAACATTTCCTTGGCATAATATTACACTACTCACTTTAAAGCATACAATGAAATTACCATGCAATTATCATTAAATTGGTATATGGAAATTATTCATGACAGCGTGTATTTATTTGGTTTAATAGAGCGTAAGTATTATTTTCATGTGTTTTCCGTATGCTCTGATGAACCACTTTTCCAAACAAAAACGCTTGTTTGGGGGCGTTTAGATGGTTTTCCATTGTCAAGACGCAATTTACATATTCAAAACTGTAATTAGCATAGAAATAAGCATTTAAATCAAAAGAAAAAATATCTTATACATTTTATAAAATGATTTTCTTTTTTTTTATTATTATTTTTGAGACATTATATTTTGTAGTTTAGGCACAATTTTCTTTCCCATACTCCAAATGACCCCAAAATGAAAGTTGAGTTTTTGAGAATTCGTTTTTCCCCGTTATTGTCAATAATAATTTCTATTATTTTATGTAATAAGTGTTGCTTGAATCTAATGAATGTGAAGGCTTAATAGAAAAAAATTAAAAATAAAAAAGATGGTGAGGGTTTAATAAAAAAAGAATCATGTCTCGATGTTACAAAATCTTAATAATCATAAAATAAGTAAACTTGTGCAAAAGTATTTATTTTATTTATTTATTCATGTAAAATTTTTATACAAATGTGGGCCGGGTTAACAAATTTCACCTTAAAATCAAAAGAAAGAGACAAGAAATTATGTCTAATAGTCAAAATATATGTAAATAATAAAAAAAATGAAAACAAATATATCAGAAATAAGATTATTCGCAGTGCAACATCAAATTCTTACACAATTCTCATTAGCATTATAAAAAAAATTATAATAATAAATAAAAAATATATTTCTTTGTATAGTTGTTGCTTGTTTGATTTGTTGTTCATTACCATTACCATAAAATTTTATTATTTCAATAGTATTTTTAAATTGTATATTTTTTGCTGTTCATTTTCTATACTAATGTTAATTAATAAATTAATTATTTTAAGTTAATGTAGTACAGTAATGAGAATCTAATAACAATCATAAGAATAATGACAAAGCTCAGAAGTAAAACTATAGCTGGATTAATTATGGTAATGAGAATGGCAGAATGTATGTTTCGGTTATGTTTAAAAATACTGAACAAAAATATCTCAAAATGCAATCAGTGGGAAACCAAACCATTCTACGGAACAGAGCACCTGCTGTCGGTTGAAGCTTCTCACCGTGTGCATCTTCACAGTTTTCCATTTCCAGGTCATCTGAGCATAGAACCCACCTTTTATCTGTTTGCTCTACAGCACTGCACAGTATGAACCCCTAACCTTTTCATGCATTCATCCTCCTCGCCGAACCCTCTAATCTCTGATTTACTTCTCTCTTTCCACATCACTAAAAGCCATCTGAGCTCTTCAAAGATACTCCTCCATGGCTGCTGTATCACACAGATGTTTGGGGTGCGCTGTGCTGCACTCGTTGACTACCTGCAGTGGAGGGCGAGATCTTTGGTGCATACGGTAGTGATCAGACATGAAACTAGGCCAAGCTCCACAACCCCAAAGCCTCACCAACCCCCATCAATTCAAACAGTGACAATCACCAGCTGAAGCCTTTCATTCTCGAACAAGAATCTAGATTTATTTGAAGTCTTTGAAATACAGCAGTGAATATGCGGTCTCTAAAAATCATGTGTAGCCACATGGAAACATTTTTTTCTGAAACTCTACTTCACAGATTGATGTCTTTGGCCCTTTGCCCATGTTCTGGGACTATCTGAGTCGGAGGGGAGGAGAGATGCAGTATGAGACATGAAGTATCTATCTGTTTGGCTTGCCCTGCACATGGTAAACTGACCCCCGCTGACTTTGTTCAACTGGAGGCCCGTCAACGGACACTAAAATGAAGGCACCACCTTTACAGCACCCTGGAAGAAGGACCATCCACCCAGCATGTAGATTAGTAGTGATACCAATGCTTACCAAATGCCTTGGGTAGATGAGACCAGAGCAGACACCTGACCATGTCAGAAACAAAAAATCTGCATTAAAAAAAAGAAAAAAAAGAAAGACAATGTCTATATATTTCATACCCTTATTTAAAATTTTATTTAGTCTATTTTTGGTTATTAATTTGTTTTTTTACATTATTTTTTATGACCGTTAAGTCCATTTCTCACAAGTTGTTTCTTAAATGTCAGAAAAGGTTACATTTTATCCCAAAATCAAAAGACGAAAATATATCAATTGTATATAATTATGATTTAGACAATTTTTTGATTATTAATTATTATCATGCCAACATTTTTGTAACAATAAAGCACATTTTTTCACAAATGGTTTCCAAAACAGTTTAATATCAGCATTTCTTGCAGGCTACATTAAAAAAACAAAACAAATCCTAATAAATAATTTATCTTATGTTTGATTATTATTTAATTATTTTTGTGACAATTATGAACAGTCCCATATTGTCACTAATGTAATGTGTAAGTTTTATAACCGAGTTTGTCTGTAATGTCTATAATTGTCAATAATAATTACATTAGATAATTAATAATTAGATAATTATTGTAATATAGTAAGTGTGCCTTATGCTGATAAAAGTGTGGGTTAATTTAAGACAAAATAATAATCAGAATAATATTACAAAATCTAAAATATCAGTTTATAATTTTTTTTATTTGTATATATATTTTTTTTTTATTCATGTGAAATAATATCCAGTTATGTTCTTGACAGGTTTGAGAACTGAAAAAAAAAAAAAATAGGCAATGTGGTTGCCCTCGGTATTTTTTCGTTTTCCCAACCATTTCACACTTAATCTCTCAAGGGTCTCGTAAGATTATATCATGTGTTCCCCTATCTCTGACACACCTGCCATTTTTGGATCCCAGCGTTGCACATTTTGCTCGGGCTGCCCCTGTTCTTTCACCCACGCATCAGGTACAGTGAGTGTAACGTAGACTTCCTGTTTACAAACCCCAAGCCCTCCAGCTTCCCGCCACACAGACGCGCGGTCGCTCAAGCGCTAACTTAACGTGACATGGAGCGAGATGCAGTATAAGTTCATTAACCCTTGCGCAATCCAAAGTAAGTCTGTTTGTATACACATCCACATTTAGTCAATTATCTTTTGAAACTTAAATATGTTGTAAATAATAGAATAGTATGCATATATGTTTCTGTGAGGGGGCACTTAGGCCTTCGTTAAAGGGATAGTTCAGACAAAAATTATAACTAATATTTATTTATTTTATTTATAAATTTATTTGTATAGGGACAGTACAAAAGAAAGATTATCCCAGTCAAAACTGGAAAATATGTATTGCATATAGAGAGTATAGCATAAGCTAATTTGCATCTCATTTACTCACATTCATGTCGTTCTAAATCCGTAATGAATATCTTCTTCTTCTTCTTACACAAAATAACTAATTCTGATCACAACTTAAGTGAAATAAAATTACAATGACTGGAGTTTTTAAGCTTCCACTGGGCACCATAAAAGTAGTTCACAAGAACTGTGCAATATATTCCACAGCTATCCGACTCATACGATAGATTTGTGAAAGAATCATACTGAAATATTATCGTCATATGACGTTTCTAAAAACAACATTATTTTTTGTATTTAGAGTAATGAAATGTGTTTATGCAGTTTAAGGGGGAAAAAACTAAACTATTTTCCACATAATGTACATTATTGTTCCTCCTCTATGCCCTGCCTTTCTGAAATGTGTTGATTTTTACTAAGCTCATCGTTCTGAAAAGCGAAGTGTACACTGGTTGGCTATCCAGTGCATTGTGATTGGACGAATACCTCAAGCGTGTGACAGAAATGTTACACCCCTCACCATACTGCGAAGCCATCTCCCACCGCGATGAGACAAAAACAATAAAACCCATCACAAAGAAGGCATTTGTTGCATTCTTTGGGGACATAATTACTAATTATAATGACTTATAATTTGTTTTTACAAGCTCTGCCAAATTTTGCTATGATAACGAAACACAGCGTCTCCTCCACAACATGGCGGCAACAAAAATACAACAAGAATAAAAGTTACGCCTTCTTTCTTTGCATGAACATTTGGACGGCTTATGCAAATCTTCCCACACAGTGATGTAGATGTGGGGGTGTGTTTAAATTAGGCATTTTAGGAGGACGTGGACAATTCTTAACTTTTATAAAGAATATCTCTTAGGGTTTCAGACTTTAGTCTCTGCAACTTCACAGATCTTATTTATGCACCAAGAGCTTGTAACACTCCAAAGAGAAAGGAAAAAATTAAATTGCATCAAATGACCCCTTTAACCGCAGTGAACGGATCGAGTCAGTTGGTTGAATGCGAAAACGAATCTGATTCATGGACGGATCCTTCAGACTGGTTTTGTTAACCGAACCAACCGATTCATTCAAAAGAATGGTTTCTTCAACATTCTAAATCTTTCCTTTTGTGTTCCACTACACTTCATCCAGGCTTGGAATGACATGAGGATAAGTAAATAGTAACAGAATAGTCATCATTCCTTTAGGCGATTTTTTTTTAATCACATTTTGGTGAAGTTAACTAACAAGGAGGTGCAGAATGTGAAGTAAAGAGCAAAAGAAAGGAGAGATGGATGAGGAGGGTGGAGGGGTGCCGTGGGACTACTTCAGTAACAATAACAGCATGTTTGTGTGTGCCTGTGTGAGCGAGACACAGTGAGGGAGTGTGAGTGGGGGGTGTTTTCGCTTGCAAAAGTGATGAAATAACATCTCCTCTCCACAACACAGCTGGTGCTGCCATGCAGACAGTCATGCTACCTGACCTCTCTGACATTCTCTCTGTCGCCGTCTTTATCAGGAACTCACCTTCGCCACGATATACCGTAAAACAAGATGTCTTTTTCGAGGACGTACAGCATAGCCCTACAGTATCCTGTTTATTGTTTAGAACGTCTTCCAAAGCACCTTTGGAATGTCAGGGTTCTGGATTGGCTCGTATAATTCCACTCTGGGCCAGTTGTTAGCATTTCTAGCGAACGTTTGGTTGTAATCATCGGATGTCCTGTACACTTTAGTTTTGTTGTGTGATTCTGGATAGGAAATTAGATCTTTATAATTTCCATAAAGGATTATATGATTACATATAGGAGCGACTTTTTAATATTTTCCTCTTTTTTTGTCTGATTCTTTAATCCTTTTCTTCTCGTTCCCCTCCCCCCTTCTTTGCAGATTAGAATTCATTAGCAATCAAAGAGCCTCCAGAGAGCTCCAGCTCTTAATTACCCACTCATTTGCATTTTTGCATATTAATGACTGCAGAGTTTTGGTGGGGATTTTTGCCGCAGTGGTTTAAAGGTACCTCGCTTCTTAGTCTCCAGGGACTGAGAGATGTCCAGAGGCAAGGCTTTGGGGCTGAAAGCGTTCTGTGTGTGGGACGGGGTTGGGGGGCACGTTTGATATGGGATGTGAGGTTCAGGGGTTAAAGGTCAAGGTCCCTAATCAACATATGAAGGGGGGATGGAGTTGACTTGAGCGACACCAAATTATTAACATATGGAATAGTCACCGACTAATCTGTACTCGAAAAGAGACTAGAGTGATACTATGAGCTTTTTCTTTATTTAAATAACCAATGTGGTGGCAAGTGTACTTGAGTAATGATCTATTTCAACCAATTCAAGTGTGATTTTAATGTCATTTGACTGTCAGTAATAATAGGCTGTCAATGAAACTGATTAAGACATATTTATCTCTTCGAGATGGCCCTCCTGGAGTTCATTGTTGGGAAATCTGCAGGGGTTTTATATAGTCCTGTCATAGCGTGAAATCTCTCTCACTGACTCACACACTGCAAGGAAAAAAGAGAGAGAGAGAATACAAAGTGCCCGCTGATATGTTTAAAAAATGTAACAGGCTGCTTCAGGGTTTTCTTTGATCCCAGTGATTCTGTTTCCAACTCAATCTGTTCGGACATAAAAAAACACCCCTGAGTGAGAAAAACAATGTAACCCTTTGCCTGCTCTGTTCTGCTTAATAATTTATCACCCCTCAATTCTCTTTTTTCGTCCTGTTTCTGTTGTGTCTGGGACATTAGGAGGAGGAGGACACTATACCCATAGTTTCAAATAAGCACTTTACCTGAGAGGAGGGAAAATGTATTCACATATTTACATTATAACACCTTATAAAGTCTGACACAATTGTTGTCAGACCCACATGCCATTCATATTAGGAAAGAATGTTGACAAAAGAAAAAAGAAAAACATCTGAACTGATTACCAGTTTAACAGTAATGCCTTGATTTTTTTTTTTTTTTTACATTTCAGTTAGGTAAAAGGGAGAAAAAATACAATATTTCTTTAATAAACTACCAGTTTTGATGTTGTACTAGAAGTAAAGAAAGTAGTGCATAGCACCCAGGGATATGCTAAAAAACCAATGTAGTGAAATTATTTAAAATTTAACTCCTTGCTCATTTCTAATTTGATATTCTAATAAAAATAACATTCATATAATTTAATCGTTAGTAATATTTCTTTCAAAATATTTAGACATATAAAAATATGCTGCATAACAGAAATGACCCAGTCTGTAAGATTTGCCTCAGTTCAAAATCAGATTAATTTATACTTAATTATTTATACAATAATAGTTATTTTAACCAGCCCTACTGTAAATAAAACTCACTATACACAAATACCAATGATGATAATTTGGATATACAGTACACCCCAAATCACAAGGGACATCTTGAAGAGATTGTGGCTGGAGAACAGTTGGTCTAGTGACATCTTGTGGTGATGTAATGAACTACATTGACACTCTTTTTTACCGCCGTCTCAGAGCACGCTGTCCGTTGGCCTGAGGTACACAGAAATAGATGTTAAGAGGTTACATGAAAGGCTACATGACATCGCAGGTAAGTGTTTATTTAAAATTAAATACAACATTACAAGTATTAGCGATTATCTTAAAGTGTCACCACCACATTATCCTTCTCTACCGATTTCACAAATTTGTCGTCAGATCGCTACCTATTTTCAGAATTGGCGCGAAATGATGGTTAATTAGCCTGCATTGTTCACTGTTGTATAGAATCCTTTCAGCTTTGGTAAACTTTTGTAAATAGAGTGGCTTATAGTTGGTCTGAGCTGGTACTTATCTTGTCTCCAATAGTTATTAGCTGGCTGACCAGCTACCAGCTTCTATAAACTAGCATTTTCTTCTTAAACTAGTAGGACCACCATCTTGTTGTGGACCAAGATGCTTTTACCAGATATTGACCACTTTAAACCAGCTACCAGCTTACAGAATGGTATGATTTGACCGTAGCCAAAATGTATTCAAAAGAACAGTATATTTGCAAGTGTTATATTTCATTTGTACACCAGTTATATAATCAAATGAATCCTTGATGTATGAAAATATAGCCTAATATGTTTCAAACCACTGAGGCTCGTGTTAGAAGCAAGCTTTTTACTCCGTGTAAGAGTAATCTTATGGGGAATGGCAAGTTGAGATCACATGACCTGCCAAATAGTGCTAACTTTATCTCGGTAACCTCCCTATTATCAGACACTTTAATTTCAGGAATAATTAAAACCAATATGTCTGAAAATACAGCCTCGGCAAGCTAAAACTTAGGTTTTTGTGTGATGTTGCATCCACACTGATAGGTGTCACTATTAAGTTCAAGATCATAGTTTAAACAAAAGATCCAAGAAAAAAGATAAAGTACAATTTTGTTTACTCTGAAATTGCAAAAAACTTACATATACAACTGAGAAAAAAATAATGAAAGAAAGAAAAAAACTTTTCAACCATTGGTCTTTCAGTCTGGTAAGGCTAGTCATTTGGCTGAGTTTTATAGGGATTTTGGGCACTTTTCAGCTGGCCTCTTAACTAAATTTCAGTTTGGCCAGGCTGGAAGACCATCTTACGAAACTGACAAGTTTTAAAAAGTGTTATTCCAGCAGGGTTAAGACAGCTTCCTTTTCATTTCAATCATATACATATCCATAGACATATTAAACCTGTATTAAATACTTGTTCCTTTTGAAAAAAATATGGCATACAAAGACAGGGAAGTTGTAAACATTCTGTTTTTAATAGAAATGTCTTATTTCTTAAAAGGTCAGACATTTTTGGATATATTTTGTAAAAATAAAATGAAACAGAAAAAGAATAAAATGAAAATGGAAAACAACATGGAATTGTATGATTTAGACGATGTAGATTTAGTGGTCTCATATACAATACAAATTCTTTTCATCGCCAAAAGTGCAAATTCTCCCAAATTCTCCTGTACATCTCAATAGCTTCAACACACACTGACAGACAATGGAAAGGAACTACAGAATTAACGAAAAAAAGGGGGTTCTGCTGTCCAAGCCTGAGACATTGGAAATTTTCTGCCGCCCCAAAGTCAACGTAAGTGTTCAAAAGTGCCCCCAAAGCCTGAAAATGTATTATTGTTTTCTGTGCAGAGGTTGTGTCCATTCAGCTGAATACCCACATAATGAATTAAGCATATAGATTTGATGCAAGAAATGTGAAGAGATGTTAGCTCGGAATAGAGTATATAGTGAGTCCCTTATAAACTCTTAAACTTTATGCAAAAACATTATGGAAAATATTTTACTGTCTAACAACAGAGAAGGAAAGTACTTAGAGATATCATATTTTGTCCGTACGCCGGAAAGTTGTATAATTGAACAAACCTGACTGCGTTGGACAGGGTTGCAAGTTGCATATCTGCAGCCTTTTAGTGGACATTGTTTGGCATAGTTATGCCCTAACAATACCAATAACCTAGATTTACTCTCTTATAAATTCTGTATTTGTCTATGAAGCATATGGCAGAACAATGAAAACCCAGGAAGAAATGTCCTTTAAGCAAATGTGAAGTCCTTTGTAATGAGATTTGGGTTTAAAGGTACAAAACTGTTAAAAGAAAACATGTATGACAACTTGAACATATGCATTCCTTGTTTCGTGTGTTTTCCAGAGATGTGTGTGGTACGGGGCGGCAGTTCAAATGGACTTCAACCCAAATATATCACATGTTCAAGTTTCTTTTCTTTTCATGTAGTTTTTGCATTTAAATAAGTCATAACACCCACAATGAGATAACAAAAAAATTGCATTAACAAGATGAAAAAAACAACAATAACAACAACAGTAATAATCAAAGGAGACAGCACACAATATTCTGGATGGCCTTTCGCAAAGTGCTTTTTTGTTACAATCACAGAACTGCTATCAGCTTGATGGCTTTTTGAAGCTCAACACACATTCTTCCCTGCACATTCTGGGTAGATGAAAAGAGAAAAACCTTTAAGAAAGTACTTTAAGACTTAAGAAACCACCTCTTTTCCATCTACCTACATCTGTTCGTTCTAACAGCTATTAAGAGGAAGTGATGGAATGCATCCTTGACTTGTTGAAGACCTCAGACTTAATGTCTCAATCCCACAATTCACTGCTGTCTTGGCCTCATTCTGAGACATTACAACACTCACCATTCTAGAATGTTAAAATGTAAAAAAAAAAAAAAGGTGTTTTTCTACACCATAAAATAATGTACAATTATTAGACAAAACAAAACTGAGGGTGTTGTGGTCACATGGGTTGTTGGCTTTTCGATATCATCTTCATAACTCTTTAATATATATTCGGTTGTACTCTCAGTACAATAAAGCTTTGATTACACAGAAGGCAAAATTTGAGCTTAAACCAAACAACAAAAATGGACATGGACTGCAGTGATTATTTAACCTGAGAAGCATAAACAATGGCCCATAATCCCCAAATCCCCCTGCCTCCCACCACAAACTCTGACATCTGCTCTCCAGAACATCTCCTCGATCAGTGAAACATAACCAGCTGATGCAGTCAAAGTCGTAGATGGCTATAAATTCCTTAGGTATACAGAATGGCACAGCAATACCTGACAAGGCTCTCCAAACTCCCCTTGTAAGACATAGTTCCTCTGCCCAAACTGCACAAAAATGCTACCCACCCTCCCCAACCTGTGCAAACTAGTACCCACCGCCCATGAACCGCTCCTTGTGCAACATGCCAGCTGGGCATCAAACAGCAGAGGATCAGGTGAGAACAACTCTGCAAATCTAGCCATGAATTATGTCATCCTCAGCTAGTTGTGCTTCGGCCCAGCCAGAACATCTAAAATTGTAAGGTTATACTCCATGATTATCACGGTTATCACTATCATTGTAATCTTTAATGTTTTTTTGACATCCTTGTCCAATAAATTAAACAAATAAAGACACAAATAGATTAATGTTTGGATATTACATACATCGTGCTCTTAAAGTCATGGAAATGTTTTTGAGACATGTTCTCGCTGTAGTGTCTGTCAGTGGAGTCAAGATTGGCGCGGAAGCAATAAACAGCGCTAAATGGAAGAAGACAGAATCTCCTCACTGCAATCAACTTTTTACCTGGAGAAAATTTTAACTAGTTGTAATTAGAAATTGAGGTGTATTAGACAATCTCTGGACAAAGATCTTATGCAACCTTTTGGTTCTAAGAAATGTCCACAATAGAACATAGATTTCAACCAACAACTATTTAAGAATCGTTTCTGAAGCTGGAATGGAAGCCATCTTTTAAACAATCCTCCCAATCTCCTTTTAAGTTAAGGCACATTCTCTCCAAAATCCTTCTCCATGTGTCAAGCTTCAAGACTCTTCTCCTGACTCTTTTTGGACCTCCAGATCAAGCCAATGAGTCTGTGCGAACTCACAAAGACCTCTAATAACTCCACCAAACTGCTACACAGACACAGATGCTTAGGGTTTGATCCTGTTAACCATTGGAAATAAGCCATTCCATGAATACGGTGTCTTTCCTCAAGCTGCTTATTTCTGTTCAAGTTGCTTTGGATTCATGACCTACACTCATCTAGGAAATGGTTTTGTTTATGCTGTTGTTGAAAATGTAAGATTCACCTCTTTCTTCTAATGGCCAAGAATAGTCTTCCTAGTCTTTCCCATCTTTGGTTTTCAAAGAGTTAATTGCAGATGTAAGTATAAAGAAGTGAAGTGGAGATTAAACAGACTCTGTTCACAGAAACTCAAAGGCCTTGCCCGGTTCTCCAGCCCCCTTCCCCCAAGGACAAGGACATGAGTGACTTTTAGTGCAAAAACTCTTTTTTTTTTTAGCTAAAGCACCATTTCCAGTGCTATCAGGCTTTGTACCTCCCTTCCCTTCCCACCCACCACCATTTAACCCTAAACTCCACAAACACAGCTAGCACAATCTTTGCTAGAAAACAAACAAGCTGCAGCAATACATTTTACAATAAAACAAATAAAAGAATTGCAAGTTTTAAACTCGCACACTCAATATATAAAAAAAAAAAAACAATAGACAGAAAGGGAACTCAAGTAGGCTTTTCTGCAACAATTTTACCTCTAACTTCTGCTTCTATAACGAGGGAGAATAAATTTGGGTCGTGGCATAAGTACAAATACATCCCGGATACAAATACATACAAACAAATCTAAAAGCTACTGTGAACTTCGTATGGGATGAACACAGGCATTGAGTGAAACCGTTGATAAGAGATGGTCTAGGTCAATGTGCTACCACACACCCTTGCAGGCATGTGTTGTATTATTAACTGTTTGGCGTGTGAAAAACTAAAGATCACACACTGGAATTTCCAGAAGGATTAATTCAGCCGGGTCGTCCAGTCACACAAAAGTGTATTGCGTTGCTTAGGGTGTGGCCTTCAACAACAAATTTAAAGTGAGCACTACACTTGACCAGCGAAACACAGCATATCACAATGCACTGACAGAAACTAAACAGGAGGAGTATGTGGTTGTAGATAATTGTCATAAATCCCTGTAGATGCTGCCACACCTTACGCTCTTCTGTATGAAGACAAAATAACTTTTCAATCAGCTTTAAGTGCAATTAATCATTATTCTTTCATATTATATATATATATATATATATATATATATATATATATATATATATATATGTTCCTTTTGACTTGAAAGTGCCCTTCTCAGTAACAAAGTGCATTCAAATCTTGCTTCTTTCTTAAGGTGCAAAAGGCCGATAAATGGTACAGCACTGCAGAAGGAATGGTGCCACAAAATTAAATCTTCTAATTCACCATGAATCAAAACTGTGCATCCACAGCTGTAACCACAGCCATTGTACACACTGAGATCCACTTTAAAGATTTAGCAAGGATCACATTCTGCTTTTAGAAAGCATGCGCCAAGGATGTTTCTTTCAAATGTGCCATTTCATCGGCTCCACCTTTTCTCTTGTCCTCACAGATGCCTTATTTAAATGAGAGTCCTGACTTAACCAAAGCACCCACTCTGCTGGATTTTGGGGAGAGCCTGTCTCAACGTGCCCACAAAGTGCCTGCTGATGCTCCAGGCCCCTCTCAGTGAGTCATCCTGCTCTGATGTAGCCATAGGATGTTGCTGCACCCTTTTTCACCAGCACAAGGAAGCATATATTACTTTAAAATAAAGGTCGCCGTTTTCAGGACACTTTTTTTTTCCCAAAACTTCAGCCAGTCATTTGCATTGTGAGAAAAGCGATAGTTTTTATAACTGATCCCATTTTGTATCTATATACATTGCATTCATTAATGATGCTCACATTTCACACACTAAAAACTCCCTCCTTCTTACTCTACTACAGCTGAGTGCTTATTTGGAATTGGACACTAATTTATTGCTCATCTTATCACTCAGGTTGTTTCAGATTTCTTTTTCTGTGGTCCCTTGGTAAAAGAAATTAAATAAGCTCTTTGTGTCTCCCCAACCTAAACTGCCTTTTTAAATAGATATTTCTTTATCCATGTTGGATATCTTTAGTAAAGCTGTGCAAATGCATAAAAAAAGGTTTTCACTCTTAATCTCTCCTTCTGTCGCTAAAACAAACAAACAAATAAAAAATTCCCTGCTTAAGTTGTTCACCAGCCGTTTGTATAACAGTGCCCTCACTCATCTGTTGCACACAGTTTCACTCTCCAACAGAAAGTCTCGAAATGAAGCACATTTATCACAATTCATACTTTGGACTGAAACTTCTGGGTTCCATCAAATGCACATTAGGAAAAAATGGGTTTCTCAATTATAATGCTCTTAAACATCAAACAGCATATTTCCCCCTGCAAACTTAATGCAGTGAGAAACCTGGAGTGAAGCTGAAGGAAGATGTTACCCTATCTATCCACAATATATGTCTAATAAAGGGTCTCATAAGATTACAACCTAATATACACACACGCATACAAATATAAAGTGTCAAGTACCCAAAATAGTCAACTCAAAGGACAAGAAAAAAATCAAATGACAAAATATTAAGACAATCCCCAAAATCAGAGAGAATATAACGAAAGACTGGTAATAAGGAAAAGCAGGCCTGGTTAGATTTAACATGTTTGTGCCCAATGGCGATCAGATGAAGGTAGTGCTTTAGAAACACAGGACCTCATACCTTGTCTTACCCTCTCTCTGCCAGAAACAAATTAACAAAATCTCCCCTTGTAGAGAACACAGCGAAAAGATAAACTCTCAAAAAACATTTTATAGAGAAAGTAACACTTTAAATCAAACCCCTGTCCAATTCTTTCTGGACCATTTAGAAAAAAGGTGCTGCATCAGAATATTGCATATATTGCAATTTTAGACAATAAATTTTTCTATAGTGTATGTACATGTTGCTCATTGCATTAGAAAAAGAGATCTATTGGTTGCGTTGATCACATCTTAGAGCATTCAAAGCTAACCTGTTGAAGCAGCAGTCAGCCTGGTGTTTGACACCTTACTTTTTAAGACAAGGCCTTGTAGATGCAACCCAGAGATGAGGAGCTTGTTTAATCTGCATAGTAGCTTTTTCTCGTACGCACATGGCTATGCCATTATGTTACAAAAACACAAAGAAAAAGACCCAGAAAGATGGTGACAGCACGGGTGAGTGATTTTAAGTGCTCTTCGCTCTTCCAACCAACCAGTAACTTGGTGGTCACTATGTGGAATGCAGAAGCTAAAAAAGGAGGAAAAAGAAACTAGAAGGTTAGATTTGCGTGCCACCCTGATTTGTTTTTTTAAAGAGGACCATGTAGTTTTAAGTTTTTTTTTTCTTTTCTTTTTTTTCTGTTTCATTCTTCCTCTTGTTTTTGAGTTAAGCCCTCTCTGATGAAGTTTGATTCATGATGTTACAGAGTTCCTTAGTCCCGAGGTCAAATCTTCACTACCTTCCCCATCAGCAGCCGGACTGTGCGTGTGACTACCGTGATTTTCCTCCATGACTGATGTTCCAGTGCCCCTGTCCGGATGCCGCCGACCTCTCTCAATGTCTGCTTCTGGGCCATGAAGTTCCATAGGACCTTCCGGGAGCTCAGTATCTCGTATGCGTGGCTTGCGGCCTCGACGGGAAGGGATGCCGTTGCAGCCGTCTTTCTTGAGATGACGGTGGAGGTGGTCCGAGCGCACGAAGGTTTTAAAACAGCTGGAGCACTGGTAGGGGCGCAAGCCCGTGTGCACACGCATGTGATTCTTCAGGTCGTAGTTGTGGGCAAAGGCGGCACCACACTGAGTACACAGGTAAGGCTTCTCTCCTGTATGCTTGCGCATGTGAACCTTTAGCTTGTCCTGCCTGAAAAAGAGCATACAAAATCTTATGATGAGCCGTTACCCTTGGGTTTGTGTGAATTAAATGAACAGTAGCACTTTATTTTACATTCCTGTTCTGCACGTACTATGTGCGTGTTATAGTAATTACAATAACTGCGTTATGAACCCTGAACCTACTCCTAAACCTACCCCCAACCCCTGTAATTACCTTATATCATCCAGTACTTTCTTAGGTAAGTACACTGAAATTTCAGGTTGGTACACATACTCTAAAATAAAGTGCAACCGAATTAACAAGACAGACTCAACAGGAATTCAAGGTTAGAAAATTAACAAAATGATACATAAATACATGCCTAATACACTTTATAAACTTCTAATTCCTTAAAATGCCCACTCCCAAATAACTCGATGTGCCAAAAAAAAAACATTTATGGCAGTGGAGTGAGCCACTAACTACTGCCTTTGTTAAAATTACAAGACACGCAGGTAAGGTTAGCCACACTAGCCTCATTAGCAAAGGCAAACATGTACACATATAACTACATATAAACACAAAAATATAAGGATGTAAATACATATATCTGTCTGTTCTTGAACATCAAGGGCAACATGTAATCACAAAAGGAGTCTGACCTCTGTATCTTTACTTTTAAGAGTACATTTAAATTAATTTATCATTCTTCTCTGCTGAAAGCACCCAAAGACAAATGAGAAAAAGAGCCATAAAGTTCACAGCTTTATCAACATAATTTCTTTTTGAGGCATTGAAGGGCTCAATGTTTACTTCAGAGGCATAGTGGGCCCTAAGCTTCCCAAAATAGCCACTTTAAAATGGTGAGCCTTTTATAAGAGCAAAATTTTTGAATCTTCAGTTAGTTCAACTGAGGACAGATTTTAGTTTATGTGAAGAAACCAGTGTAAGATCGAAAATCAAAAGGTGTGCTTGGTTGAGGAACAGGTTTGGAAGAATGTGGTTTAACTTTTAATGTCTTTCCTCAATTGTCCTCCAACCACTTCAAAGCACCATTAACAAAGTATAAAATACAATAATTATATAACCTAATTTTGCACTTTATAGTTTATAAATGTTTATCTAACAAAACTAACCTTTGTGTTGGTCAGTATACACATTTCTGACGTCTGACTTCTGACACCCCACCTAAGGCAAACTGGTCTGAACGGCTAAAGTGTAGGCTTTCTTCAACAAGACACAGCGTACTGTCAAAGTGTATTGTTTTGCACCAATAAAGGGAGCTATAATGTGGTATCAAATACAAGGCCCTCTTAAGACTCTGTTCTCAGCTTACCCTTCTCCGTCCCTCCCCCTAAGCTTGTGACCAGGGCAGAGTACACCTAAACAAACTAGGGTGGTTGACCCGTCCAGAATACTGGAGGCTTACCGAACACACATACACACTCACACGCGTCCATGGACAGACACACACCCGAGAATGTAAACACAGAAATGTGCACACGTTATTGCCTACTTGTGTAATTAAACATTTCTGAATATATCTGGAGATTCTTTCACTCATAATTTCCACTTTGACATACGTTCACCAAAATACGGATATATACAGTTGTGCACATAAGTTTACATAGTTTACATTTCAGAATATGCAAGATGTTCAGAATTTTCACAAAATAAGAAGGATCCTGAAAATCGCATGTTATGTTTTTATTTAGTACCGTCTTAAATAAGCCATTTCACATAACAAATGTTTATAGATACTCCACAAGACAAAATAATAACCAAATGTGCAAAAATTACTCCATTCAAAAGTTTACATACCCTTAAATCTTAATACTGTGTGTCATTTCCTGGATGATCCATGATGTTTTTATGTTTTGTGTTAGTTGTTCATGAGGCCCTTCAGTTCAACTGCCTGCTGTTCTTCCAAAAAATCCTCCAGCTCCTGTGAATTTTTTTGGTTTTCCAGCATCATATCGGAACCCTTTCAAACAGTGACTCTATGATTTTGAGATCCATCTTTTCAAACTGAGGACAATTGAGAGACTCATACATAATAATTACAAAATGTGAAAACATTTACTGATGGTCAAGAAGGCAACATGATTCATATTTTTTTTATTTGATTTTTATTTTGTCTTCTGGGAAACATATGTAATTATGTAGCTTCTGAAATGCAGTACAAAACGAAAAAAATATGATCTCTAATCAAAATAAGAAACATTTACACATGATCATCATGTAGTTTGCATTGTGTTTCCTTTCTTGAGCATCAGTGAATATTTTCTCATTTTTTAATAGTTGAGTTAGAGTCCCTCAACTGTCCCCAGTTTGAATAGATGGATCTGAAAATCATACAGTCACTGCTGTAAGGTGGTCAAAATGCATAAGATGCTGGAAAACAATGGAATTTGCAGGAGCTGGATGATTTTTCTGAAAAACAACAGGCAGTTGAACTGTTCAGGACTAACAAGGGACTCATGAACACCTATCAAAAAACAGTTGTAGATTATCCAGGAAATGACACACAGTATAAATGTAAACTTTTGAATGGGGTCACTTTTATAAATTTATTAAAAAGTTATTATTTTGTCTTTTGAACTATATATAAACATTTGTTATTTTAAATAGCCTATTCATGAAAGTACTAAATAAAATAAAAAAACATGCGATTTTCATAATATCTCTTTTTTTGTGAAAATTATTAACATTTTGAATATTCTTCAAGGGGTATGTAAACTTATGAGCACAATTATACATGCACGCCTGTGAGAAAATGTGTTTTCTCTCTCTCTCACACACACACACACAATGTAACAGAGTGGAGCACAGAGAGATGAATTATTTAGAAGATAGGATTGATTTATTTCAGTGTGAGTGAAGCGCACTCTTAACCCTGATCAAACAGGATTAAGATTACAGTACCCCTTCCCAATAGGTGGCAAATTTACATCCATCGCTATGCAAATAGGTTACTGGATATTTTTGACATAGCAGCTATTTCCAATGCATGTCTCCTGATTAATTCATTAAGGTGATGGTTTCATGGAATAGGTCATGCCCTTAAGTGCAGGGTAAGCCATGCTAGCAACTTGCCAACAGACATTCAGCATTATAGTGCAAAGTATTTTTCATCAGCCAATTGTCTGAGAGAGGGGCTGTATGAGCCAGGGGCAAAAATCAACGTAACACACAGGGTCACAAGTTCAGCTGACTAACTGACGTAGATAGGCCACCATTCTGTAATCCCTTTCAATATCAGTATGGAGAGTTTTATAACGGCCTCATCCCTGATAACAGTAGACCAGGCTGTGCTACCACAACCCACTTTTATTGGACCCACCTTGTTAAAATTCCAGGACTTTGTCATACAGCCTTTCTGTCAACATAAAAAAACTTTATGGCTGACTCTGTTCTTGTTAGTGTATTGAGTACCTGACCATTTAAATATGATAGCACACAAGATGCTGCAGTGTATGTACAAAATACAAATTGAACTCAAATGTTTCCCGAAATGACAAAAAAAGAAAGGCTTACCTGGTGAATCGCACTTTGCAGATGGCGCACTCGTAGGGCTTTTCTCCTGTGTGTGTACGGATGTGGCGTGGAAGCTTGCCTGCGCCTTGGATGACCTTGGAGCAGATAGGGCACTTCTGAAAGGCCTTAGACCGCATCTTCCTCTCACTGCTGTTTCCCCCTCCAGTCGCTTGATTTCCACCTCCGTTGCCCCTTACTGACCACAGTGGTAGCAAACTTGGAGACATGGGGGCACTGGTGGCTTCCTCCTGCTGCACACTGTTAAAGTACTTCAAGTAAAACTCCACATCCGGCTCTTCACCCTCCGGTCCATCCTCCTCACCTCCACCACCTTTTGTGGCCAGTTCCCTTTTCCGCTCCAAGGAGTCCATCATCTGTTGTAGCAAAGCACTGGCTGGGCCTTGTTCAGGCTCACACTCACCTGTCCCCTCCACCTTTATCTCTGATTTGGGCTCTGTCTGATGGAGGTAGTAATGTCCATTCTGAGTTGGCGCATAAATGGACATCACAGCCTGTGCACCTTTCCCTCGAGCTAGAACTGAAGGTCCATCCTGGCACTCCTCATCCACAATCTCGTCTTCGCGTTCACGAGGTGGCCGTGATAGGGCTTGGGCCAGTGAGGAGTAGTAGTCAGCAGGGCCGATGGGTGTGCCATTGCTGTCAGCACCATTGCGATGGCTAAAGTGCAGGTGTGCAGGCAGGTCCCTGAGCTCTGGCGTGCTGCAGCTGCTATCCCAATGCGCCCCCCTCTGGAAGAACTCCAAGTACTCACGGGCACGCAGCCGGATGCTCTGCTCTTTTCCATTCTTTCCTAGTTCCTCCTCTTCCTGTTCTTCTTCTTGCTCACTACCCGCCTGCCAAAAGAAATGCAACTACATCATCATATCTCTCCAAAACATTAAATTGTTGAAAAAAAACACACGTTACCCACCGGCGGGGAGAGCACTTTGGTGTCCAGCAAGTGTGTGCAGACGTCTTGAACGGGTGAGATCTCCAGCACACGGGCGGCGCTTAAGATGTCAACCACACTGTTGCGGCTGACTGTGAGTGTGGCCGTGTAGGCAAAGTCCAAAAGGGCGGCCAGTGCCTCAGGCCGCACAAAGTCCAGCGCATAAACTTTCTGGCGGTCAGCAGCCATGCCCGAGGTGAAAAGCTTGTGGAAGTAGGTGCTGCAGGAAGCCAACACGGAGCGGTGGGCAGGGAATTCTCTCTCTTGAGCCACTATTAGCACATCACACAGTAGCCCACTTAGCCGTTGGCGATTGAGACTGCCCAGCAGGTCAGCACTGTGCTCGGGGAAGGGGATGCCCACTGGTCCTTCCTCTACCTCGCCTGCACCCCCACAGGCCCTCCCCTCACGTCTTCCCCGCCCACCTGCTCCCGACGACATTTTCCACCAGCCTGCCGCCGAGCCGCCAATCGCAGCCGCCACCCGTTCGTCCGTCCTGCCGTCTGTCCGTCTGCCTGTCTAAGAATTTTGAGGTACAATAACAGTTACTAATCATAAAGTGACAAAGTGGGAAAGAAATATAATTAATACAAAATTGAGGCAAATTAATGTACATAAAAATACCTCAAAGTCCTACTACAAATGACCTGAAGAGCTCAATTCATGCTGCTGCTTAATACACTTTAGACACCTTATATTTAGACCATATTTATGTTGTCCCTTCTCTTTGCATTTCCATCCAGGCTATAATGACCAAGCCCTGTATGCAAATGAAGCAGAGAGGCTAATAGATAGTTGCTACTATAAGACCACTGGTCAAGATTATGCAAACCACAGATGAAAGCATCAATTTATAAAAGGACATTATGACAACTAGCCATGTCTGTAAATGCACAATGTACTGGTTGCAAGACTTATTTTAAAGTCCATAGGGAATTGGTGTAATTATTAAAATGAAGAAAAGGTATCAGTTATGCATATGATGAAAGGTTTGTTTTAAGTACTATTACAGAAAACATAACTTTTAGTTCAGTTCACCTTCTCGGTTTCTTTTTTACTATTAAAAAAAGTTTGCCTAACCTTATTTAATTGCTGCGCACTGATGGTGCAAAACAATTTTGCTTTAAAGTGGTCTTTATAACAATCAAAACAATCTAGGTTATGTACATCTTCTGATGCGATCCAAAATATGCTGTTTGATTTCAATTTATGGGAATTGAGACTTTAATCTGACTTTTAAAAACAATCTAAACAACTTTCTTGTTTACAGCAATCAGTTTAGGGTGTTAACTGAATTCAAATGTAGCAGCATGTCAGAGGGTAGCAAGCCTGCTGTCATGATGGCAGTGAAAGAGGAGAATATGTACTGTGTAGCTTTGCTGGGGTGGGGAGTGTATGGCACATACAGTAGGGCTGGGCACCATGTGCACTGAATTGCGTGTCAGTTGGCTTCTGTGGAAGGGGGGGTTGCCGGTTAAAGGCTCGAGTGGAAAAAAAAAAATCCACTAGAGAAAGAAGAGTAGTAGGACACACGCAGGGCTGCAAGGGAACAGTATTAAATAGGAGGTTGTCAATCCGGTCTGAGCCGGTTACCCCACCCAGCACTGTGTGCCAAGTTTCAGGAAAGGCCTGTCCCCTTGATCACGTGTGGGGGGAGATTAAAATGATCAACCACAGTTCATTAGAGGGTGGGGGGTGTGGGGATTTGATAGGCAACCTTTCTCGATTTGTACATTGGCAAACATGCTCACACGTGAACACCCAACAGCCTAACTACCCCCCGCCCCTCCATCTGCCGGAGTTACCCAGCAGGGGGTGAGGCCACAGGGGAACTATACTCAATAAGAACAATTCATTCAAATGACATTCCTTCAGATCAAGCCCCTTGGTATGTATGCAAGACCTGCTCAACCTGGCTGCTTGCTCGCTCGCTCTCATGCTTGAAAAAAGCTGCCTTCCTCCACACCTTGAGAGCTGGCACCAAGTCAGGTCACTATTGGTGAAGCAATTGAGAGGTAGTGGGAAGGTAAAACACAGCAGCAAATCTGACCCCCACTACCTGTCTTGCATTAATTATGTGGATGACATTCAGGCTCACCTTTTGTATTCAGTTTTTTTCATTTTTTTCAGTTTAGGGTCTGAACATGATGAAAATACAATAATATAGGACATATATGCAATACACAATTCTATATAGCACACTTTAGTGAAGGCATTCCAATAATAGTCCCCCACTGGACCACATCTTGACTTGTTTAAGTTAGATGGTAATGCCCATAAGCCAATGGCTTAAGCCCTTCTCTCTGTCTCTCTCATCACCTGTGAGCTAAATGACGGGCACCTGTAGGGCAAGCTTTGACACCACACACTTTTCTCTGTGGTTTTCTGTTATCGCTCTGATAACCCCCCCACTGTCCATCTACTTGACTAACAGTAGCATTCTGACACATTGTTTTATTGCAGAGAATTTGAATAAGTTAAGGTCTAAGCCCGGCTAGATGTTGGGTTAGACAATATTTTTTTCCTGTTATGGTTCCTAATTAATCAAGGACACATGTTTGACTCAAACATTATGTTTAAGGGATAGTTTGTCCATAAAAAAAAAAACATACAGGGGACAATTTTTTTTATTGGGTCAGACAATTTACCTTGATGCACAAAGAACCTGTGCCACAACTGGAAAGAAACCTATGAAATAAAAAAAAAAACCTTTCCGAGAAAGAGAGTAAGAGTAGTTTTGCTATCATAAGGGAGTTTCTTAGAAGGGACACAAAACCAAAAGTCATCTCTCTGCACTTCAGCTTGTGGGTGTTAGCAACGCACCAGTTAAGCAGCATCTCTGTCCCTGAATAAACCCAAGGCAAAGCTGAAAGAAAGAGGAAACAGTGCAAACAAACCTGATCCTGACACCTTCTCAGGGCTCCCAACATTCTTCATCACTTATTCATGGCTATGGGTGACAGGGGCCATGAAATGGCCCCAACGTCTCATTTCAGACCTCTTCTGCTGGCCGCACGCACAGGCCTCAACTACTTTGCAAGTCAAACCACAAGTTACTGCGAATGCTCATCCCTCCACAGCCCCCACCCTCCCCCAACAGCCCCTCCCAGCCAAAGTGAAGTGAGGCTATCGAAAATAGATTTCAGACAAACTGTCTTAACGAGTATTTGAATTGTTATAATTCATCTGGGCAAGTATAAAATAAACCAGTTTAGAAGTTTAACTAGCACATCAACTATTGGTATGAAAGGTGACAGTATAACTAGTTTAGAAATAGTTCAGAATTGTGTAATCAGTGGAAAATAACACCGCCAAACAGTAAAATCTTTTTTATAAGGATCATGAGGTAACAACTGTCAATCAAATTGTATCATGGGTATTTAATGTGTTTGGTGATTAAGTTCTTAGAATACAGCTGCTACTTTCCTCAACTAACTCTTAAAAAAATGCTAGCAAAGGACACCAAACATTAAATTTACTTGCTCATTATATGAACCGAAAACTATCACCACAAAATGAAACATCTTAGGCAAGCCCACGCCACACATTTCAGGAACACAAACTGACTTAATCACATAAACCAAAACAAGCAGCAGTGTTTTGCAGAACACTTCGATGTCTTTCTTCGCCAGTCACACCTGTGTATTTCACGAGAGCTTTGGAGTCCTTCGAAAGAATCTTTTGAGAGGATTAATGACAAACATGTGACTTAGGGCATCCCTCTGACATGCATGTCCACTCAGTATGTATGTACAATCTAGCGTGTGTTAGCTCCTCCTGCCTCATGAGGGAGGGAAGTGGAGTCACTACACTAGGTTGACAGGGTTCAAGGTCAAGGCAGAGAGGATATTACCGGATAATCGTAAACAGTATAGAGAGGGGCTGACTGGTTCCAAGAAGAACAGGATTTTGAGCAAGGCCCTGCAAATGAGTCACTCCTGCCAGCATTGGTTAGAAAAGCATGATTGGTCGCAAAGAGAGCATGCAGGAAGTGGGTGAACAACTGATAAAACTGGAGTTGTAGTGCTGGGCCGTTTCACTGAAGATATGTCAGTAGACTGCCAAAAATCTAGACTTGTATTCACAATGCCCCCCAAAAGGTATTGGGTGAGGCTGCTTGAAACAAGTGCACACTAGTGCAATTTTTTTATTTAATTTCACTTTAGTTGCTGGTACCTTTACATTTCGTTGCTGGAAAATTACGTCCTCCTTTAAGGAAGAAAAAATAAATAAATCGATCTTATGTCATAGGGTCAATAGTACAAGCAAACTGCCTACTCTTTATGGTGAGATATTAAAGGTCTTAGTTACAGAAGTATATCAGATATAGAGCAGATAAGGCAAGAAACCCAGCTTCAAAAGCAACAACACGCATACAAGCTTTCTAGACCAGCAGTATCTTTGTTAGAATTCCATGTAAGAATGAAGCTCACGTCTGAAAATGCCACGACGCCCCCTCATAGTTTGACCAAACTTTTCCATGCCTAACTCCCTGCATCGTTCTTTGAGCTGCCCACGACTTCAGACTCTTTTGGACAAACTGTGGCTGGGTCAGGAAATAAGGAAAGAGCGAGAAACCCAACAAATGAAACATAAACAAAATTGAGTAATGGCGGCAGCGCAACACCAGCCCTTCCAGTGCCCTTGCGCTCAGGCAAAAGTGCATGTCTTGAGCTCTTCTGTTGCTGCGGCAGCCTGGCCAGTTGAGCGGAAGAAGACTTCCTGCGTGACTCTGGTGATGGTGTAACAGAACCCGTTCTGTTATCAGATGACCAGCTCTCCCAGACACTTTACTGCACAATCCACCACCAGTCCACCACAGCTTCCACTTCCCTTTTCTGCCTCTGCTGAGGAGGCAAAAAGACATGACAACCCACCCAGGATTTTCTTTTTCAGCTCCATCTCCCAGCACATCTCTGAACGATCGCACTAAGGCAAGTATGTCAAGGACTCCTCCACCTGCTGGAGGTCGAGTTCCACAATAGCGAATGGGGGCGAGAGCATAAAGCAATTGGATTCCACATTACTGTCAAGGAAACCAAGAAGCCGGCCTCACTCATCATGTCGACAGACTCTCAGCAGATAAGAACAAGTGGAAGAAGGCCTTTTAAAGAGTGCAATGAGAGAATAATGAGATAAGCTCTCTGATTACAGATAGTGACGCTAGCTTGCAGCAGCCCTTCTCCCAACATCAGTCTTTAATTTGATCACCTCAAAAATGTATCACAAATGTCCACTGTCCCCCAGAAGTAATAAAACTAAACCTTGTTTAGAGAGCCAATTCAAAGTGTTTTGTAAGAGCTAAAAGATGACTTTAGCATTAGAATTATACTTTTTGGTCGAGCAGTAGCTAGTAACTTCTACTGCCTTCAGCCCTAACTGATTCACACTGGGTGTCTAGTCACTGAAACTTTAAATAAACACAAAGGCAAACAAAACTAATATTTGGTCATTTTCTAAAAAGCTAAAAAATCTAAAATTTCACAGACGTAAACATAAACGACAAAGAAATCAGAACTACACACTTTACGTAGATCAAAAGAAAAAACATAGGATGATGTGTATCAGCACGAAGTTACACACATAGATTTCCTGCTATAAATACTTACCTGAAACGACCCTGTCAGGTAATTTAACTATACACAGGGTTAACTGGTTTATGGTGGGTAAGAATCTCTTTGCCACTTAAACAAGCAAAGACAATAAAGATCGACCTCACCCCAGTGAGACAAGGAGCCTTGTCTGTGCATTATTCAGACAGTGGGCGTCATCTGTGAATAAAAATACCCCTTGCATCCTCCCTATACCCGCACTAGTGAAAACGAGTTGAACAAGTATGGGTTGGAAATGATCTGCATACATCTTTGAATAAAAAAAAAGAGAGAGAGAACGAAAGAGACTGAAGCTTCCTTTGAGTCCAGGACAAACATGTAGTCTTCTAATTTGACAAGTCATGATACCCTGTTAAAGACCCTTGCTAAGGGAGATGATGTTGATGTGCCTTATGGCACAACTATTAAAAGAATGAGGGGGCAGAGAGGCCTACAAGGGATCTGCCAAGAGAAGTCCAAGGTTCTTAGAGATTTCAATGAGCAGGATGTCTTTGATGTGAATTTCACTTTATTTGAAACAATTTCACCAGAGTCCACCGGAGATGCCAAAGTGTTAAACCCACAGTCAACAACCTTTTGTGACCAAAACTTAAATGAATCTGCTTGAAAATATTTTATTAGTTAAATTACAATGTTGAACAGTCAGATCAAACAAAATTAAGAAAACAAAACAAAGACATCATTCAGTTAAGAAAGTGCTTGGAAAGTGAAACTCGCTGCACAGAAGCTCACCAAGTCATACCTTAATACAGCAGGCCTCCGTTTTCCATCTCTATGCCATCTGCAAGTGGGTCAAGCGCTCTGAACTTAATCAAGCCAAGTCCCTCTCTTTCCCCTTTAAATATTCCACTATTTCTCTTCTAGCTTGCCTTTCCCGTCTCAGACACCAGAGAGAGTGAGAGTGCATTTGGAGCTCTTACCGGCCGGCCAGAATTTTGTTTCCCTGTGGGTCAGCTCAGTCTCCCTCTGCCTGCCTGCCTGCGTGCCTGGGCAGGGCTCTGGTCCGGAGCAACTGCAGACAGGAAACTTCCGAGTAGCCCTAGTTACACAGGCAAGCCCTTGCCTGATCCCACTCAGGCAGACACCTACCAACTCCCCCACTCTATTTTCAGCCCACTGCTCTGGCTTCACTTCCCCCTCTGCGATAGGCTTGCCGGCTACTCAATCACCACACCTCCCCACTAGGATAGGCTACCGGCTGTTCCCTTTCCTGAATGGCCAAGGGCAAGGCACTCTGGGAAGCGCAGTCCTTAAGTATGACTTCACCTGCTTCTAGGCCACTGCTAAGGACTACAAGTCCCAAACTGTTAGCTCTTGCCACCCCCACATCTGAGAGCTTGCTTCAACGTAAGCATTCAGAGCTGAATTATACACTACTGTGTGCTGCTAGCAGGATGCCAGGTATTAAAAGTAAAGACCAGCCAACGAGCAGTGCCAAGCTTTGTACATATAAAAACAGACACAGTGATCCAAACACAACTCTGTAGAACTTCAGTACATTACATTTATATTAATCACACTACATTTTCTGACATATTCAGCATTCTTGACCCAAATTAGACCTTTTTTTAACCTAAAATATTCCATCATAACAGTAACCAGTGTAAACACAATTTTAGACCGAAGAAAAAAAAACAAAGGTGTGTGTGCCCAAGTTATCAGAGTTTGTTTCTTCAAGAATGACAACAAAGGTATAAAAAAAGAGGACCCCCGTGCTTAGCACTGTACCTTGTCCTATGGAATTATTTTTGGTTTCTTCCTTTTACGTTGTACACTTGTCTTAACACCCCTTGAGATCTGCCTCCAAAATAACAACAAAAAAGTTAACAACTGTAACTACAGGAAAAAAAATTTATCAAAGCAATGCCAGTGAACCGAAGGTGTACCAAAGCAGTTATTTGGAATACCAAAGAAAAATAGGAATAGTTCCTCACTGGCACAGGAGCCCCCTCCTACCTACACACATACTCTCTCTTTCTCTCCTCTCTGTCCCCCTCCCTCATTCCTTCCTCCTCAGCCTTGCTCCCTTCAGTCGATAGGCCCTGGGCAGACGACACAGGGGACAAGCAGGGGGAAATGAGCTCACCTGCGATGGCCGTGGCGGTGCTTGTTATGGGTTAGCTCTTTACTCTTCTTCTCTCCTCCTCTGTGGAGCTCTCTCTCTCTTAGCTATCCCTGCTGTTCAAAGCTCTGTATGCGCTAACCAAAGCACTAGCAGATCAACTCAATTCCCTTCCTGGTTTCTGGAGGGCAAAAAGGTCCCTCCCTTTCTCTCTCTCTCTCTTGCTCTCCCTCTCTCTTAAAGAAACACCATTCCCCCATGCTGCTCTCATCTGTTTCTCTCTGGGGAATACAATAAAAGGCTGTTATCATGTCACAGTGACCATCATCACTCATGACATTACCACAACAGTTGAGTTCACAAGGATATCGCTGGTATAATTGGCCTGTATTTGTTTGCAGGGGTAGTGCACGTATACTTTGGGTGAGCGTGTTTGCCAAATAATGAGAGTTAACCGTCCTTCTTTCTCCCGTGTGTGCGAATGCAGTCGCACCCACCCATCCCATCGCCTGAGGTCATGGAGTCCCACCCCAGAACAAGCCATGGCACATTCCAGGACACTCAGGGTCTGCCAGCAGTGCCAATGTCCCCCTCCCCACAACACTATTCACTTCACCTTTTTGACAGGTATTCTTCCCTTATATGTAGCAACCAAACCTACCAAAACAATATGAACGGTGAAAAAAAAAAAGTAACCAACTAAATGCGTACTGTGATTTTCCATACTCACCAAAATCATGCTGAGAGAAGCAATGAATGCAGTTGACCAGCAGGACAGACATGGATTATCCTCCACCGCTCAAGAGACCCGTTCACCTGCTAACCTGCTGCTGGACTGAAAGTTTTCAAAAACAGGAGGAGCCGTATATGACCTCTCTGAGAGTGACTGTACAATCGAGTACTCTCCTGTAAAGCAGGGAGTGGACGCATAGGAGCGTAATTATGTATGACAACGAGTTGTGCTTTAATGCTGAAGTATTATGTAGGAGACAAGCATGATGAATGAACACACACCAGACGTCGAGGGCGGTATCATTGGGACACTTAAAATTGACTTATAATTTAAAAAAACCTGTAAAGGTGCACAACTGCATTTCAAATTAATAAATGCATATTCCTTGAAGCACTGGACTAAAAAACATATATATTTTTTTTTCAAAACATGCCATATTTTCACATGTGCAAAGTATGTTAGCTGTATTACCATTGGCTTAATTTTGGCAATAATAATAATAATAATACATTATATAGCATTAATAAAACATAAGTATCTCCCGGTACTGGATGTTATTACGGTGTGCTAAAATATACCAAACATTAACAGCTATTTTTATCTAGATCTCTATGTGTCTCATGTTTTTAATTAAGAAAAGAAATGTTCACTCTTATTATTTAACAATATACATTAAATATAGTACAATGCAATACAATCTTTAAACATTATCTAAACTTAAGACTGACAACAACTACAGCCAAATAATCATTCACAAATAAGTTTTATTTTTATATTAGAACTGTATTCAACACATTCCATTTGGTAATAAAATGACTTATATCCTCTTCTCTAAACTAGTCAAAATCAAACAAACAAACAAAAAAATAATAATAAAATAAAATGCTATTTTAAGACTGAAACCAGTACCATTTGGACTGTACATATATTTTGTACACATAAGAGTGGTGACGCATTCACTTGGTCGGAGCTGAATGCCAGTGTGTAATAGTTTCAATGTTACTGAGAAGTACTAGAGAAAGAGAGAGAGAAAAACAAAGCTATTTAGAGCAAGTGGGCTTTAGCCACACTTCACAATGCCCATCTTTAACACCCGTGTATTTATAAGACCTACTAATACAGCAATATCTGCTGAGGTTCATTTGATCTGCATAGCACTGTACATGGTGGCCTGAGACGTTACTTTGCATTTTATATGCGACTGAAGACCAGACTAATAGTGTACTGGTTGTGGTCTTGGTTGAAATAGCTTTGATGTGTTTAAATTCATTGGGCTTATTGTAAAACCACTGCACTAGGTACAACCCTGGTTGCATTCAAACTTGATGTCTAAATCAAAAGATTTCAGGTTTCATAAAAATAAAAAGAACATTGAATCATAATTTATAAACAATAATTCTTCCCAAATATACTCTTTTAAAGATGATTTTAAGTTGAAAAATGAAGATTTGTATAAAAAAAAAAGGGGAATACTAATAATATTAATGAATACTAAATGTTCAATCTTTTCCACTGGCACTGCAAGTAGGACAAAGGGCATCTGATACAGGAACTCTAATTTAACATTTTTCTTTCTGCTAATGTGTGCAAACTTACAGTATGTCCATTGGTTGACATGATGGATTACTTGACCATGCACTAGTAGTGCTACCTGCAATGCACAAGCTTAACACCTGTACGTATGCACTCGAGCGTTGCTGATTTGGCCATCGTGCATTTTTAATCATCTTTGTAATAAACCAACCTCTATGATCCACAGTAGCTCTCTTTGGCTTTCTTTCTTTTCTTTTTCAGATGCAAATGGCAGTTGATTCTCAATTAAATGCTTGCCATTGAACCAAGCTATCCATATAAATGCCAAAGAATAGCGCTTAAAAAAAAAAAAAAAAAGAAAGAAAACATATTATAATGAATTAATAAACCAACCATGAAAAGAAAACAGACACATCATAAAACTAGTGAAATAGCAGTTACACAAACAAAACCTTGCTGATCTTTACTAATTTAGACATTCCTGAATAATGTAGTTATTAAAAATACAGCCACTCCACTTAAGTGACTCTACTCTCCATATTCATTCAAATCACTGTGTTCCAACACCAGGGGCTCTCATAAAACAATGCCCCAGAATGCACCGCAGTGGAAGGGAAGAGCAAGCAGAGAACAGCAAAAGAGTGCACAGCGGTGTCTCAGAGGCTTACAAGCATACAGGCCTGTGAGGGCAGGAAGGAGAGAAGTAAAGCGGAGGACAAGGATGGCATGGGTGACTACACTGGGTGCCAGCGTTCATTCAGCACTATGAGTGGGTGTGCTTGGCTGGTGGAGGCCCATGGTTTTACACAACCATCCAGCAAAATCCACCTCCTCAACCTCGGCCCGCTTGATGAACGTGTGGCTCTGTAAATGAACATCACATGATCAATTACACCATGAGCAGGTTTTGGTGCCACGCAGTAGATTTTAATTTTATTTGCAGTACATTGTGCCTTTATTCTCACTATTTATATATCAATTTATCCCTACAAGTATTGTTTTTTGCAATGCATGATATTCTACAATGCATCATGATATTACTGAGAATCTACTGTCAAAACTATAAATTCAAGTTACTACAGCTAATTGCTGTCCTAACATGGCTAAAACCTGACACACTGGATATGTTGGTAACACTTTACAATTATGTATTAACTACCATGAATAAACAATGAACAATAATTTTATAACAGTATTTATTCATCTTAAGTAGTTAACTAATGTTAACTAATGATTCTTATTGCAAAGTGCTATGTCACTCCAAACAGCTCTCACTCTTTAAGTTCTATCATGTTCTTCCACTGTCTAGATGTTGTGATAAAAACTACAATTTTAATATATCTGATACCTTACAGGGAAATGTACGTACCGTCAGCATCTTAAGGTCAGCTCTGTCAGCAGGGTTCTTAATGAGGCTGTGAAAAACACACAAAAAAATCATCAGTAAGACAAAATTAAATTCTGAAATCAATAAAACATTAAGCCAGAAATCTAGAGGGAGGTATTGAGGGTTTTGTATTATAGCCTTTATTGACAGTACAGTAATTACTATTACATTCACTGTTTTAATCAGTTTTTTGCATAATCAAGCTACTTTGCATAGTCTTAGGTTGCTTTCACACCTGTAGATCAAATGCTTTGTTCTTAAACAGGGATTACAATTGTTTCAGTGGTGCTTTTTATTCTTGGTGCGGTTCGCTTGCACACGGCAAAGTTTCTAAATGGACCAAAATTGTTAAAACAAGTCACATGTTAGGTAACTGTCCTCTCATTGGTTCAAAGAATTCCAGAATTCCCCTCAAAGCTGTCATCTTCCAAAACAGAATGACAACAGTATCAAGGGCTTACTGTTGTTGTTTTTTTAGATGCCATTATATTAATTCATCATTTTGAACAGGAGTCCAGGATTTGTCGGGAAAACATTTTTAAAATGCACCTAACAGTTACTAAGAAGAAGAGCAATAAGTCTGAATTATGTGTGTTGGGGCAGGTTAGCCCTCGAGAGCTAGAATGAACACCCCTGTACTATGGCCCTTTTATCATGGTCCAACTTTGCCATAGCTCGGATGCCGTTTTGTTCATCACTGAAGTACAATAAAAACACCAGCGGTAACAAGCAGGAGCTCACCAGTTCTTCACAAACTCCTCAAAATCTGTGGTGAAGACGCCATGAGGCAGCTTGGGAGGTGGCTGCAGATGTAGAGACAGATGGGGAGCAGAAAAAGGGGTGAAACTGAAGTGAAACTGCTACAGAAAAATACTATAAGAAGCAAAAAAGAAGCAAGTTGCACGCTAAGCAAATTCTCTGACCTCATTGACAATGTAGTCCAGTAGCTCAAATATAGCCATGGCTGGCCTGCTGTCCATTCCGTGTCCTGGGGGAAAACAATTCGCAAGACTCAAATAAAACACGCATATTGTGCAGAATATAGAGAAGATCAAATGTGCATAAAACCAATGCTAATGTTTAGGGAAATTAAACCACGTCTTACCGCTAACCGGTCGTCCTGGAGGCCTGGATCTTGGAGACATGCTGTGGCCTTCTGCCCCACTTGTGTCCATCACTGGCCGGCCAAATATGGCCTCGAGTTCCTTGGCATCGGGAGGGGGGATGGGGTAGCGCCCAATAGCCAGCTCAACTAGTGATAGGCCCATGCTCCACACATCCGACTGAACTGAATAGTGTGTGCCCTGGAGTCTCTCCGGCTGTCAAGGCAGAGAGCATAGAGCAAGTCAAAGCTGTACTAGG
Organism: Carassius auratus; assembly: GCF_003368295.1. Lineage (NCBI taxonomy): Eukaryota > Metazoa > Chordata > Actinopteri > Cypriniformes > Cyprinidae > Carassius > Carassius auratus. The sequence continues at coordinate 6,501,214 of NC_039289.1, forward strand.
GTGGGGCGCCGCACCCTGCAGGTGGCCAGGAGGAGTGGGCTAAAACCTGGCAGCGACTTCCTCCTCTCCACAGGGAAGAATCCTGGGCACCGGCACAGGACTTGGAACGTGAAGGACTGTGGGGTTGGGGAGGGAAGTGGGAGGGTGACTCACCGACATGTACGACCGTGTTCCAACGAAGGAGTTGGCCATAGAGTCGATGAGTTGGCCACTCACTCCAAAGTCGCACAGTTTGATCTCGCCGCGCGAGTTCACCAGGATGTTAGAGGGCTTAACGTCTGTAGGAACCAGAGAGAAAGACCATGTAAGATGGATGGCCAGGGTCCAAATCCCAGCGGCACCACCTGGATTTTCATCCCTGTTCAAAGGCCTTTTTTTCCGGCATGCCCATCAAAAACATTTTGCAAGATGCTCTACTGCAAAGCTATCTCTGACAACACCGTCGCAGCAGAAAGGACAGACATGCAATCCACTTTCCACTTCCCTCCTCTTAAACACAGGGCAAGAGGAGTAAATAACAGTGCAGACATGCAACGATTCCACACATGATGGGCCCTGCTTCAGCCCTAACACCCACTGGGAGTGGACAGAGGGGGGAGAGTGGGAAAGGGAAAAAAAGAGAGGGGGTTGCAGGGTGTGGCTGCCATGTAATCACATCCGAGAGGCTGTAATTACCAGCTGGGCTCCTCGACAGCTCCTCACAAGCAGGCGAGCGCTCCCTACCACAACAGCACAACTACAGGCCTGACCCTCCCTGTCTAACCCTTTAAACCCAGTGTGGCTCCTTCAGACCCTCATACAACTCGACAGAGAATCTGATACTTTACATCTTCAGACATTGTATTACTGCTCAAATGTTGGTTATGCCACACTGAAGCTTTTTTGTATGGTAGCTTGTGATGTACTTGTAAAAAATTGCAAGTGCATTTTACATTTCATTATAGAAGCTTGACATTTGGCATTGAAATTATTTTATTAATAATTTTTGCAATATCTTTCCAGTGTTTCCCATACATTGATTTTTTTTTTTTTTTTTTAATGGTGGCTCACCACAATATTAACACTGACCACCACAAACAGATTTTCCAAAATGCTTTGACTTCGTTGTATAAATATGAGCTCTGTACGTTTCAAAGTCAAAACGCAGCACAGTGTTTTATATTAATGCATCTTTGAAATAAGCCCCGACTGTGTTTAGAAAAGTTTGTCATTTTCATTTAATCCTTCCTACCATGCCTGATAAACTAGTGTTCATGAGCAGAGTGCTGCTTTGATTACAGCCGTTACTGGGGAAACCGCTATTTTTGCCGCTCCTAAAGTGCCTCCTGCTGGAAGAGAATGAGTGTGCATTTTCAATAATCCTGTTTGCTTTTCTTTATATAGCCTACATTTTCCCCAGGTGAAGTGCTGCCACAAACTGAGCGCAAGTCTGTGGGAAACTGCTTCGCTTCATTTAATCTCAAGTTTGCAGTTGCATGAAGGTCTCTGGTTAGTTTCAGTAAAAACCTTTGAAAACTATCTATAATAATATTTTTTAAGCTTCTTATGTGATTTCAATAGCTGCATTATGGGGTACTTCCTGCTGCCATCCAGCATGCTTATGCACACATACATTTTCTAAGATATTAACAAGGAATGATGCTCTGTGTGTACCTCTGTGCATTATTTGGTGTTTCTCCCGAAGATATGCCAGACCTCTGAGTACCTGTGGAAAGAGAGTTAGATAGATATCATCATTAGTGTTTATCTGTATGTGGTATCTGCTTTGTGATTACTGAAAGCTGAGATGCATTCGCTCACACGTGCAATAAACAGTATGGACACACATAAACAGATCTCTGCACCTTTGTTTGGACTTTGTGCTAAATTGTTTGCGTTTTGTCATGAATAAATGTGAAACAGAAGTTCAACCCTATTCATTTGGAAGGCTAAGGTTAAATCCGTGTTGAAAAATGTGCATGTTTTGGTGACTCTGACTTGAAAGGGTGTTTGCACATCTGTGGGTGTGGTCACAGCTTTATTATTTTGCGGTCTGTGCATAACAGTGCCAGACATGTTTAAAAGGAGGTTGTGTACTATTTTTTGGATTCTGCATTTAGACAAGAAGAATAGCAGGTTGCCCTCTGTAATTTTCATTTAATTGATTCCTATAGACGTTTCATGTACTTTTGATTTAATGGATTCCTATAGTTGTTGTTTTTTTCTATCACAAAGAACTTAATTCTTCTAATTAAAGTCAACCTAGATGGATAATTTTATTAGAAATACTTTCAAAGTGACAAGACTGAATGACCAGTTGGTCTTATGAAATCACTTTATAGCCAAATTGGTGAAGGATCATACAGGGTAACTAACAGGTAAGGTAAGTAAGTTCATAACTATAACGGTCATCTGCACAAAACAAATGTAACTTAAAAAATACTTGTGAATCATGCATAATAACAAGAATATTGTTCACAGCAGATTTGTTTTGATCAGCAATCGCACCAGTATTTAGTTAAAAGCAGCAAATTTAGGAGAACATATCTAATGATAATATGCATACCTCAAATACACTTTGAACAAAAGTCCCAGCCAAAAACAGAGTTTGAGTGTCAACACATTCCAAACCTCAACTAGAAGTAGCACCCTAACATTTCCCCTGTGTCAGTACAGTTGATTTTTCATCAATCTTTAAACTTTTTTAAAATAAATTTGAGAAGGATGATAATACTTACAGCTATGCTAACTTTGCCCAAAATTTCTTCCGGGATTCTTCTGGCTTCCTTCAGCACTTGATCCAAAGAACCTCCATCCTGCAGATAAAAACATGTCAGGTGTGCTGTAACACTTTCGCTATAAACCTTAAACAACAACATTGCCCCCACCATGTGCTCCATACAGATGCTGATTTCTCCATCGCTGTAAAAGGCGCCGTAAAACCCTACAATGTATGGCGAGTTGCACTCATGTAGGACCTGCAGCTCTCGTATAATCTGGTTCCTGATGGCTGGTTTGATTTCCAAATGAATAAGCTGTGGAAAACACAGAAAGCTCAGGCTTTGAACAGAATGCATTACCTTCCATGAGCAAACTAGCAGCAGGAGCACGAGTCCATTGAACGCTTACCTTCCTGGCCATGACCAGTCTTGAAGGTTTGTGACGGACTTTATGAACCACCCCGCCGTTACCTGCACCGAGTTCACATATGGGGTCAAAATCTTCATCTTTGAGCTCGCCCACTTGGGCTTTCTGGGTGAGGAAAGCCTCAAGACGCTTCCTCTGCTGTTCGTCTAAGTCTAACTCCCCTAACTTCCTCTGCAAGGCCTCCAGGTTGGCCCTAAAGAGAGGGGAAAAACAGGACCAGGTATGACATAACGTTACTTATGCAGGAAAGACAGAAGTATGCAGGAAGGTAAGCCAAACAAGGGTCAGATGTAGCAAACTAACGTTATATACGTACTCTGCTGCTGCATCTATGGTGGTTGACTGTCCTTCTCCTGTGGGAGTTATAATCAAGGGGACCGGTCTTCTTTTTGGTGCCATACCTGTCAGTTATCTATTTCAGTGAGACCAGGTTGTCTCTGGTGACATCCAATCCTTCAACTTGCTACACAAAGCCTTTCTAAAGTTTTTGAGATTCGTAAGCACTTAATTTCAACACCCTGACATGCTTCCAGAAGCTATACCACATAATATTTCGATGTCAAGTAGAAAGAGCGAGTGTCAAAGGCGCAAAAGTGCACAACATGAAATTTATTTCATCGCTGGAATGTCTCTTCGACTCGGCCTCCGGCTCGCGAGCGCTCCCATAGACAAAAGGCGGCAAAAGACAAGTCAGGCCTTGTCGTTCGCGAAACAGCAGAGCGACCGAAACGCTGTCCGAGATTTTTTTGGCCTGGAAGACCCGCGAAAACAGAAGTTGAAATTTCCCCCAAGAAAAAAAAGGAGGGGAGAAAAAAGTCCGGCCAGGAAGCCACTATCCAACCAAGAGGAAGCGTTCAGATGCTCTCGCGAGATCTTTCGTCAGAGTGCTCCAGTTCTCGCGAGCTTTGACAAAAAGATGAACGCTTATTTGAGTAAGAACGACATCTAGAGGTGAACTGAGTAACCGTCACATTCACGAGGAGAAGTTACCGCCACATTTCTGAAATATTTTCGCATCTCGTGTCACATTTGTTGTAATGTAATACTTGATTTTCTGCTGTATGAGCTTTCTTCATAAACCCTGGTAAGATGTGATGTTGACTAACAATAGCTTGACAACAAAGCTGGGTAGATTCAGTGGCGGCTCCAGACAATTTTGATTGGGGGGGCAATGGGGGGTCCTGGTCTTTTCAAGGGGGGTCTCATGAAAACCAACAAAAAATACAATGGACATGGCTAATAACTGCATATTTCTGCTACTAAACAACAAAAACACCTTTGCAATGTAAACAAATGACAGGCTACATTTGTTATTCATATCCTTCACACAGCACTTTCATGTCAGGTATATTATGCATTTTTATTGACATTGATATTTTTTACATTTATTTCCAGATAGATATTATTGAGTTTACAGGCTAAAGTGGTCTTGCTGTTGTAAACACTGTTGCTTTTGTAGAAAAAATATTTGCATCACATTTAAAATATAATTATATTTTAATTCATTTCTGAATTGTTTTTATTTTTATAATGATAGTTCAGAGAATGAGAAAATCTGAATAAGCCTTACCAGTGTTGTGATAATTATTTTTACGTGTTAAAAATAAATAAGTACTGTAATATAATAAAAGTTTATTCAAATAACATAAAAAAGACCAGACCCCTCGATGCCTGTGAAACTTTTCTCCCTCAAACAGCTAACGTTAGTGTTTCTTCTACACTACAGGCTACACACAGCAACATATCTGCATGTTCTCACATCACATCGTTCTTGTAAAATAATAATAAGTAAATAAACACCAAAATCACTTCGCTGAGAATGAAACACCACTTACCAGCTGCCACGATGTTGAAAATATCCTCTAACAATTAAAAAATGCGCGTGCAGCATGAGGAATCTTCCCGGTTGGATGAGGTCGTAGTCAGGTGAACTGTCATCATGTTGGTCATTTTATTTACGGCTAAATTATTATTAATAAATTGTACTAATATTATGATTGGGCGTGGGCAGGCATTCACAAAAGTGTATGTTATTACAAAAAAAATTGAGGAAATTTTGCTTTGACAAAAGGGCACTTAAGGGGCAAAGGAGCAGGTGCTCAAGTGAACCGGTTCTTTCGGACAATTCGTTCAAATAAACCAGCTGAAAAAAAAAATGGTTCACCGGTTCTTTTGCGCTCGATGTAATGCCGTCATTGGCGATGATTGCCCTTCATTCAAGCCTTTGGGTTACCCGCGCTTATAACATTAGCAAAGAATCAGTTCAGAATCAATCACCAAAAGAATCAGTTCGGTTCAGATGCGCTCTGTGTCAGTCTGCTTCACGCTGAATCACGCATGCGCAGTTATCATCAGCTCATCGGTTCTCGAATCGGACGCGTCCGACAGAAACGGTTCTCGGTTCAGTGTATGAGTAAAAATGTCGAAATAATTATTATTTATTATTGTTCTGCGTAGTTTGAAGAGAAACATTTTTGGATCTTTATCCCGAATATATATATTTTTTAATCAGGAAGAGGCTGGGGGGTCAAATGGGGGGTCAAGGCATTTTTTGGCAGGGTCTTGAGACCCCCCAAGACCCCCCCTGGCGCCGCCGGTGGGTAGATTACTGACAAATTGTAGTCCGTCAATTTACTGATTTCAAATTACGTGACAAAAATTGTAGTTAATAACGTAATCCTTTACACGTTTCAGGTAATACTTTTATATTACTTTTAGATTACTTTTTTTTATCACATTGATTTAAATAGGAATCATATTGTACCATATTGATAAAAAATACAAAGAAAAATAAAATATATTTCATTTGTTATTATTAACAACATGAAGTATCCTACATTAAACATTACGTCAATGTTTTTTTCCAAACTGGGATTCATGAAAGGTTTGTAAGTTTAATAATAATAATAAAATAATTTATTTAAATCACAATAATGTAAATTTTAAATAAATAATTTCAAAATAACAAGTTAAAATAATACACTTATTAAAATGGGAAATATATTTGTTTACCTGTATGTCATGTGACCATTAACCAACCAAGAACATTCAAATGTGATTACAGGTATTTTAAAATGTAATTTAATCTAATTACAATTACTTAATTTTGTAATCAGTACCCAGCTATGCCTGATTTTATACCATACTACAGTAAAATATTCATATCTGAAAAGGTAGTGATAATTTAAAAGTAGCAAAGCTTTTTTAAAGCCAATGCAAATAACTTGGTACACTAATATGGTATCAAGTTACCAAATAACAAGTACTTATAAATATTAAAATTAACTGTAGTTATGGTAATCTGGGGGGGGGGGGGGCATTTTATTGTACATTGGTGTACTTGTGAAACACGTTCTTTAAGTAATCAATGGCATTAAATCCAAGATTTAAAAATCACTGGAAAGACATTTATTTTAAATCCGTTTAATTAATTGCACACATAATTGACATGGGTTAGAGCTTTTACAGTTCGATTTCAGTTCAGACAGGGACAAATGAGTGGCTCCTATTGTCAAATCCCACTTTGATTACTTCATAGAAGGTCAAGGATGTGCATTTTAAATCCTCAGGAAGGGTTGAGAGTAGCCGATAACAAATGTGTTTTTGCCTGCTCACTGGAGGAAATTCAAAACTTGATCAAATATTTTTTATTGGCTTTTAATATGAACATATAAAAGACACAAACAAAACATTTACATCAAGAACTGCAAGCCACTGCCCATGCTGTCTTAAGCACTGTAATAAGATGGGATGCCTCCATTCCCCCCAAAAAACCACTTCAACCTCACCTGGCTACACAGAGGCCATCTATACCTCTGAGCTGGAAATATACTGTGATCAATCACCATCCATTTATCTTTTCATTATAAGCAAATTTGCATTTTATCCACATCTAATACCTTGTTCTAGGAATCTAAAGATAGAAGTCTAAGAAGTTCCTTACCGTAATTAAATGTGAAGAATCACAAAAATGTGGCAAATTTAGGGGAACATACTACATTAAGGGCTTATTATGTGAAAACCGTCAACTGCAGCACTGATTACTCTTTAAACAAAACAAAAAAAAAAAAAAATTATATATATATATAAAGGGGGAATTAAATTGGACTGTCATGTAGAGAAGATGGAAGACCATGCTGACGAATCTAAATTTACAAGTAATTTAACCCTTCATGGCAATATTCTTATGTTGAGAAATTCCCAAATACAGATAGGATACAGTACTGAGTATTCAAGTTAGAATTCAGGATTAGTTGGGAAAAAAATTCATTAAAATAAACTTTAAAATTACCACTAGAGAGTACAGCGATTTTCTCTGAAGCCTTAGAGGACAACAAAAAATAGATCTTAATTTCCAGATCAGAAACCTAGACTGCCTTACGTGACCTGATGATGAGGGTAATATTGTACATGATGCTAGAACCTGGTTCGAGTGTCAAGTTTAACTAAGAAGAAAATGTCAAGACAAGAAGAACACGTTCATCCCTGAGTCCTCCTCAACAGATCAGCCATCTGGATGTGCCATTTGTGTTTGGTCATTTAGCGGGAGTCTAAATCTGCCGAGGTTTAGGTCAAGTCTGCATAGTCCTGACTAAGCCCCTTATGTTCGGACTGTTGCAAATGGCTGAATGTGCGTGTTCAACAGCAGGCCGTGAGAGGACACAGCGTTATCTACCACCACAAAGAAAGCAACATGCTGGAAATTCATGAAATTGCTGCGAAATGCAAAATTAATTCAAATAAAAGAGGCAAAAACTGTTAAATCAATAAATACTCATTCTGACAAGAAATAAAGGAACATTTTTAGGATTCACTCCTGTCACAAAGTCAACAAAACATTACACAAATGTCAACACCTCCTCAACCGGCTGTAATGAACACAAACAACCTCCAAACAATGGGCTCAAACCAATCAGCCATTCGTCCAAAAAAAAAAAAAAAAAAAAAAGAAAAAAAAAATTCAATTGTAAAGTGAAGTCAACTGAAAAAAGTTTCAGGTTTTCAGTTTAGGTAACTTTTAATTTAGCCAATAACGTCACCTCCCCTGCTAAATAAACATAATTTACTACAGACACGTCTAGAAGAAAACAAAAACAACTCTTTGTCCTCTCCTCAACCTGATTTAATATTCTGCCTTTGTGTAATTAGGACTAAAACGACTGAAAGCAGTAAATGACATTGAGACCTGCAATTTTCTATTAAATGATCAGACATTATACATTATCATTATTGCATTAGCTATCATACAATATTTACTCGTTTACAAGCATCTCAAAATGACCATTGGTGTCAAAATTCTTTCTGAACTGAGTGTCGATTTGCGCACTACATCCAGTCAGTAGTACAGACTAGTTGAGTGACAGATTGGAGCGGAAAACTCATTGCTCGAGTCAGAATTGTTTTTAATATGATGTCTAAATGGGCAAGCACAAAATAAAGAGCAATGCATGTTGCCTCTCCAGTGTTGTTGCACTTGAAAAACAAAAGGGACTGAAAACAAAACTACACCAAAAAAAAAAATTCAAATAAGGGATTTAACACCCTTTTAATAACCCTCTGGTCTAGTTAAGTTCGCTGTTAGACTGAGGTAGCTTGTCAACTTCTGTGGACAAAAAAAAAAAATATATATATATATATATTTGAGAGAGGTGGAAATTTGTCAGAAATGTCTCCAAATCACAGTAAAACAAACAGCTAACATACACATTTTATGTGGAGGACCAACCGAAAATGCCTCTGAATAGATTGTAAAAGGTTGTATGATCTCGACCCAAGGGAATGAACGTTTTTGAGATACTGTGGCTTGTCTCACAATGTTTCGAAGGCCTGAACCGCTCCAAATAAAACTAAAACTGGCAAGCTCTTAAAAGCCCAGGATGTTTAAACCTGTCAGAACACAAAGCGGCGAGGAAATCGAGGACGATAGAGTAGAACTGAAGATGGTGTTACTCTTCCATGGTCTTTAAAGGGAGAATACAGTATTAAGTTGCAGTGAATGATTGGGAATGGCTTTACGGGGCATCTACAAGTTTGTCAATGTGATGCCCGACTGCTCCAGAGGTCATCAGCGCATGAGTGTACATGTCTGTGTGAGTGCATGTGTGTATGCATTTGGGAGAGGACACGGGGACATGTTTCTTGATTTTCCAAGGCTCTGATCCCATCTACACCCCCCAACCAAACAAGTCTTAGTGTCCTGCCAGTCTCAGTATGCGGTGACCAGGTCTTTGTCATAATCATATCTGCCCCTTTTAGGGGCGGGGCTGTCCTGGCTGTCATCCGTGTCCTCGCTGTCCTCAGCCCCGCCCCCTCCTTCTTCCTCCGAAGAGTCATCCAGAGTCAGATCCACCACGGCTCCGCCTCCCGACCCGGCGCTGATGCTGCCGGATCCTGCCGATGCACCACCCGATCCAGACTTCCCGGTCTGGTTTGTGCCGCTGTGTGCTGGGGAGTGACCGTTCACCTCAGGAACACCTTGGATGAGAGTTATTTCCTATTAAATATTTCTTTTTGCTCAAATATAATATAATGCGAGACAAACGTGTTGAAAAGGACATTTCAGAAGGAAGAAACCTTCTTACATATATCCACCACAGGACAGTCGGGTGTGCGGCTGTTTTCCCGCTCTCTTTCCTTCTCTTTGTCATCCCTGATTGGCCTCCATGAGCCGTCAGTTAAATATTCAATCTCCTCCACATCCTCCGGCGTCTCTTTAAGGATCTCAGACAGCAACCTGAAATGGGTCACGTTTGGTGAGTTTTACTGCCTGAGCCTGCGAGAAGCGAGGAGTTTATCAACTGTGCTTACCCATCAATTGTTAGAAGCTCAAAGGGAGCGGGTTTATCACATACGGGGCAGGTCCACGTGGGTTTCTTTTCATTCATTTGCAGGAAAAAGACAGCGTCAAAACACTGAAGATGGGCACAGGTGAGCACTCGACATGGCACTCCAAGCCTCATCTTTACCAGCTGCATTGAAAAGACACTTATTAGATCTACAACATTGCTATGATGGCTCCACAGCTAAGAGTCAACACAGAAGACAAAAACAGGACACTTACAGGACAGATGAGGGACACTCGCAGTCCCGTAGTGGCAATCTCACTCTCAGGATCAAAGCGCAACTTGTCCTGAACTGTGTGCATACAAACAAAAAATGTTTCAGTATAATATTGATGTTAAGTATTTATTTACACACACAACTGTTCTAAAGACTGTCAATGTTTTTGAAAGAAAAAGGCTAAAGGCTAAGGCTGCATTTATTTAAGTAAAAATATAGTAATATTGCAATACATTATTGCAATCTTTTTTTTGTTACTGTTCCATACAGCACACTTCCAGTTTTTCAACTGTAACCACTGATCACGCAATGTGTTTGCCCAAGGTGAGAAACTTACTGCGTTCGCGACAACGATCAGCACTCTCGACTGAGCAATGCTTCAGCTGGTTGAAGAGCTCTCCAGATGTGAACACCCTCACCAGGTACACAGCCACCGAGTACCGCTGCATCCGAAACACAGCGGTCAGTAACAACACTCTCATCTTCATCTAACATGCTCATTGACAAATACAGATAGAAGAAAACAGCCCTTCGTATGAAGTCTCTGTACCTTTCCAAAGTTGCCCCATGTGATGGTGACTCTGTTAGTGACTGTGGAGAGGTGTAACCAGGGCGTGATGTTGACGGGTCGACAGGGCCGCCGTGGCTCAACACCCGGTTTATTGGAGGGATAGTAACCCTGAACAAAAAATAGTAATGTACATAAGTGAATTAATAATTTACAGCAGCAAGTTATACAATATTCTAAGAGAACGTTTTAAAACACAACAGACGCGTTCAGAAAATGTATAATTATTCAAATAAGGCTGGTGTCTTGCTTATATGATGCTAAGTAGGGCTACACGAGGTGTCATTTAAGCATCGATATCGCGATGTACGAATCCACGATCGCCACATCGCAGGATGTGGGATGTAGGCTGTCGTAGTTGATCTGTTATTCATTAACTGTACGGGCCAGCTGCTCCCCGGCCCTTGACGAATGTGATTCGCGGATTAATTGCACAGCTTAACCATCATAGAGTGAAAGTTTATCATTGACAAGACTGAAAAACACATGCAAGTTTAACAGGACAGAGCGCGCGCGAGAGAGACAGAGAGAAAAATAAAATATCGCAATGTCATTTTTTCCCAATATCGTGCAGCCCTAATGCTAAGAAAATGCTTAAAAAGTTATTTATATAAAGCAATTTAGATTTCCGATCATCATGAGGGGTGAAACCAACACACTCCCTGTTCTTTCAGTCTAATCGAATGCACAACACTTACCGGTACATGACAGTAGGACTGATTGACTTTCACAGCAATATTGGGAGGATACTGGTCCTCCTGAACACCGATAGAGTCTGTGTAGCAGATTCTAGAAGAACAGGATATGTTAGCATGCAATAAATGCATCTCTGACTCCAAAACTTGATGTACAGACATGATTTAGCTGAATGGCGTACCTGAGAACAACTTGAACTGATTTCATCCCTGGGCGAAGTTCACTGTGTATGTGTAAGAAAAAATGTTATAAGTAAACAATCGAAGATGCTTAATATTCTTTTGTATTTTGAGAGTTTAAATTAATGTTTAGACTTTTTTTCTAGTAAATAATCTAGAAATACCACAATTACCTAAAAATAAGTGTTGCCAAAATAATTAATAAAAAACCATGGGAAGCTGCATTGAAATTTGAAAGTTGGGCATTCTTACTACTACATTCTTGACAAAAGGCAAAAGAGCTGTATGTGTGCGCACATTTGAATAATGTCGGGCTGTAAACGAGTTCTGGCTTTTACAAAGCTGTCAATCAAAATGTACTTGTCGGGCTTTTGCCGAAACCTGTCAGCTTGGGTTCGGATTACAGCTCTAGTGTGTACACCCTGTTTCCTAAACATCAGCTCTGTTATTGGTCATTGATTGATTGCTAAATAAAGCCACCAGTTAGTAATGTGACTTTTCTTACCTGGAATTCCGGATCTGTTCCACTTGACTTGTTGTTAATTCAAAAACACATTGACTTTCTTGCAGCTTCTCGCTGTTCTGTGCGACTGCAAAGAGTGACAAAAACATAATTAGCTCACTTAATGGCTTCCTTGTTGGCTATACACACCTTTTATAATTGGGTTATTATTTAATCATAATAAGGGGACTCACTTAGTTCTGTGGGTGGCAGCAGTGTTTCTAGGTTGTGGTAGAATGGTAGGGGCACCAATTTGACTTCTGCCACAGGAGGCGGAGCTGGTTTGGGGATGCTGTTGAGGTAGTCTGTGCCCTGGGCCGTGCCTCTAGGCGAGGAGTTAAGGGCAGGATAGGTTACGGGCACAGACTCAGGTCGTCGAGCTCCAAGCCAGGCCGTGGATTTGGGGAACCGTGTCTCATAGAGCTGTCGCACATTCTTTAGAAGCTCCGGACTGTATTCGGTCTGCACAAGCCGAAGAGCTCTTCCAACTAAATCCTGCTTCAACCCACTTTTGCTGCGGCCCATCGAGGCCAGCAGCGACTGCAGATCAGACACACGGAAACTCTTCACCATGTTCTGGGGAGACAAAAACAGCCCATGAGAATGAGAAATGGGGAAATGCAACAAAGAATTCAATATCTGGGTTGTCAACCAAATTGTTGTCGGTTCGATTTCCAAAAGAGAACAAATCAAGAACCAGGGACCTGTTCACATCAGCTCAAATGTTGGTCTTTAAAATACCTTCCAGTTTTCATTTGATAGAAAAGCAGACTTTTGCGCAACTTTGTTTCTTAACCGCTCGTCACAGAAAATTCTGTCAATAATCATCAAATACAGGACTGCCAAGTCTGTGTTCTTCATTTGCTATTCACTGTTGCTCCGCAGAGTACTCGGTCCATTATTGGTTGGCCAGTTTTGTTCGCAATTTGTTGTAAAAGAGATTAAAACACTTCTCTGTAAAAAAAAATGTGATTACTAATCCCAGCCTAAACAGACACATTAGCAGCCATAAATCAAAATGTACGTAAATACGTAAATCGTACGTAACTTTCACAATAAATATTAATCTTCTCTATATTAGGTGTACATAAAGTTGATTAAAATATAAGCATCTACTAAAATTTCATAACAACTAAAAATACACAATACTTTTCAAAAGTTGTTTATATTGTGTTGACTTTCAAAATTCAATGCCAAGACAATCCTCAAGCTTCAAAATGACCTCAGTCTCCAGTTTACTATGACTGAACCTCTGCAGGCCAATGACACCCTCCATATAAACACTACACAAAAAGCAGTTCTGCAAATCAGGTAAAACAAGCATGTTCGTAATCATGCTGGACTACTGAATATCAGCATGGCTGCGATCAGCTGCTGCTATTCAATAGTAAAACGGTCTTGCACAAATTAAAATTATTTATCTTTTCAAGAAACCCACATGCATCATTTGTGCAAGTGACTATACACCTACACTAACCTACAGCACTTCAAAAAGTGTGGAAGTGTGTTGATGTTTAGAGATACATGGATGAAATGCACGTGTGGTTTGAAAAGGCAAAGACTGTTTTGTTATTTTGTATTGTGCAGTCTAATCATTCATACCACAGGCAGCGCGCCCTCGCGCGCGCGCACACAAACACTAGCTTTGGTCTCAAAGCCTGGTGAGCTGTCTAACCAAACTGCGTTTCGGACATCAAATGCACATTCAGAACCTTCAAAAATTCGAATCTAACGTTAGATCGCGCCAAAATATGCTGAATATATAAACAGCTCATTTGGTTTTGAGACAAAACCATTGACATACACACTTATACATATTACCAACGCACTTTACAGACTGCCACAAGTCCTGAATGAGCACCAAATACGACAGTATGAAATTTAACTTAAGTTGTTTGAATAAACACCGCTTCGAACTCGCCTGGCTCCTTTTACTTTCACTATTTTAAAAAAAATCTCATCTACTCACCATCGCTTCTACCAGTTCGGCCGCCATCTTCGCAGAGCAGCCCCGCGAGAGCATGAAGCGAAAGGCAACGGCTGGCCAATGAGAAGCCGGGAAGGCGTTCGTTGACCGCCGCCGGTGTCCAATCAGCACTGCGGGTTGTCCATAACTAGGCGGGGTCGTTTGCGAAGAGGCGTGACGGCGAGCTTTAAAAGGGACAGTGCGGTGCAAAAAAAGAGAACTTAAAGCAAGGTCTACCTTTTCTGATAGGCCTCTGGTGCTTGTAAACCTACCCATCGTGGCTTGAACTTCACAGTCTGATTTGCCCACTTTAATAGTCTGGCGTGAGAGCGAAAGCACATTGCGTTTTGCATTCAGATGTGATGCGAGAGGTGGGTTTCCCGCGACAAGTGGAAAAGGAGCGCATGGCTCCGTTCGATCCATTCCGTGCGGCAGAATCCACTTCATGAGTTGTAAAAACCATGATATTGAGGTCTGAATGCTTTGTGTAATTTCAGTCATAAAATGACAACACACACTAAAACAACTATCACACATATCCACACGCATTAACAGTGTGCTTTTCAGTGTAATACAACGAACACATTTGTTCACTGAGGACAGTTGGGTAAACCCATCTGGAAAATCCACAAGAAGCTGAATCCACAATCCTCAGGAAACTCCAACCCGGGTTTTTCTTTATTATATGTGGTGGGGGAGGGGACGCAGAAAATGTTTGAGGTCAATTTTCTGAGGTAAAAATAAAGCATCAAAGGCAAAATTGGAAATATACTGGTACACTGTTCCTTTAACAAGCAAAGTTGAGTATAATATACTTATATTAAAACAAGAATAATAGCGTTATCATGGTGGAACTGTACAGATATGTATACTCAAATCATACTGAAATCTCATAAGCAAGTTGAGCCTTACTTATTCACCCTCATGTTGCTCCAAATTCCTATTACATTCTTTCTTTTGTGGAAACACAAATGGGGAAGGTGTGTATAATTACAGGTTTATTCCTTTCACTTTCATTTTATAGAAAAACAAACAACGAAAGTCAATTGTGACTGAGTATGTTTACATCTATATTTGTGTGTGTCTGTCTGTGTTTGTGTGTTTCGCTGAAGAAAGAAAGTTGTTTTTAACATCATAAAGCTCATTAAAAGATGACAGGATTTTAATTATTGGTGGAACACTTTCTTTGAGGAAACCACATGTTAACTTCCCTGTTTTGGCAGAAGATGGCACTCCAGTCTAACAATGCTTTACCTCTAAAAGTCTTTACAAAAAGTCTCTTTAAAATGGTTTGAAGTTTCAAGAAGTGGAAAACAACTAAGGAAATTTACAGATTAACTAATTTAGGATGACAATCAAATGATCCAATCTGCTCAACCACAAGCTAACAATGAAGTAACAAAATCAGGTTAACTATTAATTATTAACTATTAATTGTAATTTAACATTTTATAATATCTGTTCGGTTGAATTTAGCAAATTTCAACATATTTCCATAGCTCTTTGTTTCCAGAAGAATTGTGCATACACTTAAAGAGGTCATATGATGCAAATTTCAAGTTTTCCTTTCTCTTGGGAATGTTACAAGCTAATTTGTGAATAGATAAGATCCCTAAAGTTGGAAAGACTAAAGTCCCAAACCCAAAGAGATATTCTATTTAAAAGTTAAGACTTGTCCACAACCCCCTAAAACACCTAATTTTAACACGGCCTCACATGTCTATGGAAGATTTGCATAACACGCCCCAAATGTTTACGCAAAGAAAGAAGACGTAACTGATTCTTGCTGCCACTGCCATGTCGCGGAGACGCTGTTTCATTGCGAAAGCAAAAATACTTTCTTTTTTCTTCCAAAAGAGGACACAACTAGAAATCAGTGGTTAAGTTGTTTTTACAACACTGTTAAAGCGACCCCATTTAAATAAAAAAGAGTATTCTGTTTATTTTTATTATGATGAAGACATTCTTTAATAAGACATAAAAGATGAAGAGAAGCAACAAGTATTCAAAATGGAAGATGTAAATATATTTAAAGAAACAAATTATAGCAAAATGTAATCCGAAATAGCATTCAAAAAATAAACAGTGATATAAAATTAATATATAACATTTATATTTCTTTATAAAATAATTAAATTTTTCTGGAATAACCTTGACATTAACAGTCAGCTACATTGTCTTTATGGGTTAGAAATATGTTAATGGCACGTACAAATTATACATTGAAAAGAAAAACCAATAGCTGTGTAGCTCTTTGAGTCTTCTTTATTTGTATGTGTATAAAAAAAATATATATATAAAAAAAAACATTTAATTAAACCTTGATTCCAGCACATTTATATAAAATTTATGCATTTAGCAGACACTTTTATCCAAAGCAACTTACAGTGCATTCAGGCTATCAATTCTTACCTATCATGTATTCCCGGGAAATCAAACCCTCAACCTTGCGCTTGATAACGCAATGCTCTACCAATAGAGCTACAGGAACACTATATATACTCAAGAACGAGTTCAGTCAGTGTACTGTTTGAGTAAATGAATTACTCTGGGATATTGGTTTGTTTGAACTCAGAGGGAGTGTCAGCCACATTAAAAAAGCTTAAGTCATTTGTGGATTAATGCGTATTGGAGACGTGAACCGTTTAAAACGATTCAGTTCGATATGGTGAACTGGTTCAAAAAGATCCGGTTACATCGAATGATTCGTTCACGAACCGGATATCACTAAATGCTTTGTTTTGAACTCTCTCACAACAGACACAGAAGAGAAGACAATGATGAATAAAGTTGTAGTTTCTGCTATTGTTGGACCAAAATGTATTTTCAATGCTTCAAAAAATTCTAACGGACCCTCTGATGTCACATGGACTACTTTGATGATGTTTTTCTTACCTTTCTGGACATGGACAGTATACCGTACACACAGTTTCAATGGAGGGACTGAGAGCTCTCGGACTAAATCTAAAATATCTTAAACTGTGTTCCGAAGATGAACGTAGGTCTTACTGGTTTGGAACGACACGAGGATGAGTTATTAATGACATAATTTAGATTTTTGGGTGAACTAACCCTTTAATCTGTGTAATCTCTCATAATTAAAAGGTTTGCTTGGTTTAATAAAAATAATCCCCCTCAATTAGACCCCCTGCCTCCAACTCTCTTATACCCCACTTTGCTTCTAATTGCGTGGTTAAATATGCAGAGTATTTAAATTAAGTGCTCATTAACAATCTGGTTATTATGAGAGAAGTCCTTCTAGTCTTTCTAGGAAGATTCGCAACTGGTGGTGCTGTTGTTTTTTCGAATGGGTGGCTAATCGAACAAACACAGAACCTAACGAATGCATTTTACTCGATTCATACATGCCTCAGAGACTGACGTTACATCTGTTATGAAATTAATCGTTTGTTGGAATAATCTTTGCAAGCACTTCTTGAAAAGTCGTAACACACGAGGATAGACAAAGAAAGTCAAACCAGGACAAAATGTTATAAAGTTGGATCCAAAAAACCCACTAAGAGATAGATTCCAAAACTGAACAATACAGAAATGGAGGACAATGCATGCTGCAGCAGTCAAGAAAACTGGGGCTTCCATTCACCATTGAATATCTGTTGTATAATAAGGGATGCAACAATGAGAGAGCAGAACCAGAGGACAATGGATCCCCATCTGAAGGTCTTCAATGCACAGTTAATGAAACACTCTCAGAACAGAATAGTGAAAAATCAGAGGACCTTGAAAATGAAGAAAACTGATGTGAAGAAGAACACAAGAAGGCCAATCTTAAGAGTGAAGGAATGGACGAGAAGCCAGCGCAGTCCTACATTGCCCTCATTTCCATGGCCATCCTGGATTCACATGAAAAGAAGCTCCTGCTGTGATATTTACAAATGGATTATGGATCACTATCCTTATTTCAAAAGCAAGGCATTGTACCTTCATGAAACACACACACACAAACCAAAACAAATATCATGAATTTTCAATCTGTCAGAGCCTTATATTTGGATCTTTATCTGTCAAACCACAGATTTTACAATTCCATTTTGATTCTCACAATTTGACAAAGATTTTTATCTGTAAAACCAAAAGTTTTGATTTAAAGTAAATTTCAGAATCATGACGTCAAAATTTTGGTCAGGTGTGCATGTGGCATGGCTGACACAGAAGAGTGTATGCTGCCTGACACAGAGGAGACAAATTGTTGCTCTTCATACTTTTCTGGACCTTTACAGTGTAATTTATTTGGCAGTCTATGCAATAGTCATAAGCCTCCTGGTTTTCATCCAAAATATCTTAAATTGTGTTCCGAAGACGAATAAAGCTTTTATGGGTTTGGAACAACATGGTGTAAGTGATTAATGACAAAATTTTCATTTTGGGGTAGAGTTTCCCTTGAAATCAAAATATTTTACTTTCAGGTCAGTCATAATTTAGGTTCTCTTTAAACGGGACAAGAACTGGAGAAACAGTGTCAGACACAATCTCTGTTTGAATGAATGCTTCATCAAAGCCAGTCGCAGTGACAATGGCAAGGGACATTTCTGGGCTATTCATCCAGACAACTTTCAAGACTTCTCTAATGGGGACAACCACAGGCGACGGGCCCGGATAAGGATCCGCAGAGTCACTGGGCAGCTGCCCTTCATGCTACTCATGCATTACCAAAGCCTCAGCCTGATACGAACACTGTGCTGGTGTTGTCCACCGGCACATCCATTGATTTGTTTATCTTCCAGAGTGTACTAGAACTGGGCTGCACTTAAGACACACCATAGGACATCGCTTCATGGATTGATATGACCGGATCTACCATCAAATTATTTCTTCATGTTGTTCAAATGCTGGAATTTTAATTGTACATACTTTGTAAGCCAGCTTGTGTGCGAAATTGTTGAGGACATCTACATTTTTTTTTTTACACTTTTTTCTCTTAAAGGAACAGTCCAGGTTGAGTACTTGGAATATTGTGGCAAAATGTTGATTTCTAAATAATAATAATAATAATATTAATACCAATGATTTTAAAGGCATTGTGTCTATTTTAATATGAAATACTGCCATAATTAAAAACTAATAGAAATATATTAGAAAATAATTGTTTTTATATTATTTTAATGGATTTTTTTTATCATAATTATTGCATTATTATTAAATTGTACCACAAATTTCTCTCTCAAAAAAATAAATTAAAATAATTTTGTGTGTATGTATATATATATATATATATATATATATATATATATATATATATATATATATATATATATATATATATATATATATATATATATATTAAATGTATGCATTTAGCAGATGCTTTTATTTAAAAAAAAGTGACTTACAGTGCATTCAGGCTATCAATTCTTACCTATGAGTTCCCGGGGAATCGAACCCCCAACCTTGCACTAGCTTGCTTGCTTGCTAACGCAACGCTCTACCAGTCGAGCTACATGAACACTATAATATAACAACAATATAATTTAAATGAAAATGAAAAAAGTGACATTTGAGGTGTCAGGTCAATTTTGACCATGAACAACACAAGTTTGACTCCCAAATGAACAATACCAGAGAGTTACAGATATAGAAAAAGTGTGAAATCTTAGACTGCAATTAATTTCTCACCTGGTGTGTTAACATGCAAGCATCTCTTTGGGAAAACCTTGCCCATAGTTTAAAAAAGTGAACAGATTCCTCAAGGCTGTGGCCACTCATGAGCTAATGTGAGTCATCTGGACAGAATAATTAGTGGCTAAAATATGATTTCAGTTTACATTCTTTTTGACACCTCTGAAAATCAGTCTCTGACTCCTACCAGCATAAGGAAGACAGCAGTCTTGTTCCACTTCACTTTCGAAAAGATGAAATGAAGACACTATGTATGTAGCCATTCATATAACCCTGACCCACTTGGAAAAAAATGTATGCACATTTATCTGAAAGTTGCTGTAAATACATACATACATATACATACATATATAAAATATTGACAGATTATAATATTTAAATATAGAATACAAATATTTATGTATTAAATGTAGAACTTATAAATGTATATAATATTCAAATATTTAGATTTGTTTTTAATATTATTTAAACTTGTCATAAATTGTCGATTATTTAATACAATTATATATTTATTATATTTATAAATCAAGGTTTTATATATTTTACTGGAAAAATACCATGAGAATATTTTTTGTCAACAAAGAAAAACACAGGCATGATTGTTTTTAAGGCATAATTATAGAAGAAAGGAGTGGGAACCTAGCCAAAAAAGCTAAGTTGTAAGCAATTATCACCCTTACAAAGCCATCTAATTAAATTTACTGAACAAAATCTTTCTTTTCGTTGCATTAATTTGCGTGATTCCCATGAATCGACACTTTGACAGCTTTAGGACATTAATTCTCTTGCATATGTGTGCCTTATGCTTATAAGAAAAAAGCTTTTGAACAGGTTGCAGTTTGCACTCTCTCTCTCTCTCTCTCTCTTCATCCACTTTATACACATGCACAAAGATTTGAGTGAATATCAGTCTGTTTTCATTGCTCTTTTTCAAATCGGTATTGACAAATGATTAAGATAAATCATCATTGCTATAATGATTGCATTTCACCATAATGGCAATGAAGTTTACAGTGCAAATGCTGTCACAGTTTGATTCCCATCTCAACACACTGTATCTCTGATAAAGGCCCATGTGCATGTGTTACTGACTTCATTTTCTCATTGGAATAAAAAGCCTCAACTGCATTAAGCTGTGAAGCAGTGTTTGGTGTGTTGATGCCCTTATTTATTTATTTTTTTGGATACCAGACTTATTACAACAGAATGTTGACAAACATCATTGTTGGGAAAACGTAGCTTGACAAGTCTGCTGCTTTTGACACCGTTAATCACCAGATTCTCCTGTCCACCCTCAGAAAGATGGGCATCTCTGGAACCGCACTCCTGTGGGTTAAGGCCTACCTCTCCGATAGATCCTTCAGTGTGTCTTGGAGGGGTGATGTTTCTAACACAACAACTTGCTACTGGGGTTCCTCAAGGCTCAGTACTTGGACAACTTTTCTTCTTAATCTACATGACGTCATTAGGATCTGTCATTCAGAGGCATGGCTTTTCTTATCACTGCTACGCTGATGACACCCAACTCTTCTTCTCATTCCAACCAGATGACCCGACGGTAGCTGCTCGCATTTCAGCCTGTCTGAGTGACCTTAGCTGGATGAACGGCCATCACCTTCAGCTTAACCTTACTAAGACAGAACTCCTGGTGGTTCCAGCTAACCCATTGATTCATCACAACTTCTCTATACAGCTGGGCTCGTCAGCCATAACTCCTTCCAGGACAGCTAGAAACCTAGGATTTGTGATGGAGCATCAGTTAAGCTTCACAGACCATATTGCTACAACGACCCGGTCCTGCAGATTTGCCTTATACAACATTAGGAAGATTAGACCCTTCTTGATTGAACAAGCAACCCAACTTATTGTCCAAGCTCTTGTTCTCTCCAGACTGGACTATTGTAATGCTCTCCTGCCAGGCCTTCCTGCATGTACTGTCAATCCTCTGCAATTGATCCAGATTGCAGCAGCGAGGGTTGTCTTCATTGAGCCAAAAAAAGCTCACGTTACTCCTCTCCTCATGAGGTAGCACTGGCTACCAGTAGCCCGCTCACATCAAATTCAAGGTGCTGATGCTTGACTAAAAGACGACCACTGGCACGGCACCAACTTACCTAAACTCACTGGTTAAATCTTATGTGCCCTCCAGTGCGCTCTGCAAGTGAATTACGCCTTGTGGTGTCATCCCAAAGAGGTTCAAAATCACTCTCACGGACCTTTTCCTGGACTGTGCCAATCTCAATTCGTACAGCTCAGTCTTTACTCATTTTCAAGAAACATCTGAAGACTCACCTTTTTCGCTAGCACTTAACCAACTAATACTAGGAATTTTCTTGTCTTTCATATATATATATATATATATATATATATATATAAACACCTGGCAATGCGTTCTGTACTAGACTAACTGAGACTTGTCATGGCACTTGTATACTGTTGGTTGTTCTCTTGTTGACCTGACTGCTTCTATTGTTTTCAAGTCGCTTTGGATAAAAGCGTCAGCTAAATGATTATATGTAAATGTAAATGTAAAGATAACAGTTGTGGTGAAAGTATCTTTGTGTGTGCTGTTGTTGGCACCTAGCCTAGTTTTAGTGGAGGAAGACAGGAGAAATGTGAGAAGACTATTGTAGCAATCTATACACAATCTAACCACTAGGGGGCACAATAATCTCACTTACCTTTACTCACAGGATTCATTTCTTCACCTTATTTTTACCTGAAATGTGGTCGCGGATATGTTTGACTTCGAGTCTTCTGGTGTCAGCTTTACCAAAAAGAGGTTCGTTTTGCTGCACTTTTTTGTTCTTGTTATTTACCTATAGCAGCAACCTATAACCTATAACAGCAACGAATGACCTTCTGATTTAGTTTTCAACCTCAACCCCACTATTTTGTCCAGCAGGCGGGTCCCAAACCAACAAAACCACAGGACAATGAAACAAAGAGGACCTCTGCAAGCACCTCTACCTCCCTATCTTCATCTATCTCCAGTGGTTTCCATGGTGAAAACATTTGGTTCTGCCTGCCAGCGATCCTTTTTGACCCCTAAGGGTAACCTTTGGCCTAAGGGGTCATGGCCAGGGTCAAGAGGTCAGGAGTGGCCAGAGGGCGATGGAGGCACTTCTGTGATTGGCTCTCTTACCAGCCCACATATTTTTTCATTTTTAGACTTTCCCTCAATTCTGCAGAAAATCCAACTAGAAGACTGTCCTTTATTTCCTACAAATAAACAAATCTCATTTGAACATTGTGAGCATTTGATTACTCACAATGTGTGGAGGATGAATGCATGAATGCAGATACCGTAGCATCGATCATATTCCCTGTGGGTGAGTGTTTGTATGAAACTTCTTGTTAAGAGCTACGATATCTGCTTTGTATCACCAACTGGCCTATTCAGTTCTTTCACACCTCATTCTTTATCAGTTGAAGAGTAACGGCAATGAAGTGCTTTTAAAGATAGTAATGCGTCTCCTTCCTCAGCCTCACACTGAAAGGACTTCATTTCAAGTCGGCGTGCATTAATGGCGTGAACTAAATGGCCGAAACATAATGTAAAACCTGGCAGTCACATGACAATAGCCATCCACAGTCCCGTAATTCATCCTTCGAATGATGGGTCGTCAATATTGATTCATGAGCGTAATGGTCGTGGACTGATAGAAGGGTAGGATGGGGGAAGATGAGTTAAGAGAAGATGGAGAGAAAGAGATAGAGGAGGATAAAGGGGGTGCAGAGGTGAAGGTGGACGCTGAGTGCTTGTAGATCCGGAGGAGAAGAAAGAATGATGTATCCCTAACAAAGACACCAGGTTCCTGGGCGATGGTTAGTATTTAATGCAGGTATCTGCTGTTAATACAGTTATTAAAGAATATTCTGAATTATTTTGCATTACAGTGTCATTGTTGCACCTATTACAGCTGTAATTAATTATAAAAGCAATGACAGTGCAAGGCAGCAGTGCAATTTATGTTGTGCTTTAGTATTGCTTAGTATTACTTGCTCTTTTTTGTTTTAAATTTAATACTGTTAGATATGATCTGAAAACACCTTTTGAGGTACAGTAAATAATGATATATAAGTTCAACATTTCATAACATCATCTACACATTTTAGGTGAAAGATAGCAAACAACAGCTGAATCTAATATAGATAGGCTCATTTAGTCATATGATTTTTTTTTTACTTGAATAAAAACAGATGATTTAGAAACAAAAACATTTGAAAACATTTCAAAAACATGAAATAATTTTTTTTTTTTTTTTGCTGTTTAATAACTGATTACATTTTAGCAGTTATGCAATTATTTATACTTTAAAACTTAATATTTATATCATATTTTATGTAAATTGGTGAATACGGTGAATTTCTATTGCACGCTAAAAGACATAGAAAGAGCTTTAACTTGACCAGCATTTCTACATTCTCATTACCATAGGTCAAATATATATTCAAAGGAAGCATCCCTCATATACAGGTTAACAACCTCAGGTCAATCCACTGCTATTACATAAGATCTCTGAAGGACTCTTAAAAGGAATTTTAAGAGGAGCACTAACCCTAAGCTCCTGACCCCACTTATAGACACTTCACTTCCTTCCTTCCACTTCCTGTTCATCATTCTCTCCATCTAATTAAAACGGCTGTGTTTATTGCTATTGTTATTCGGTGGTTGTCTGTTATCCCAGTTTCCATTTGGTTAATTTTTGATCGTTTTTATTTATTCTTTTTAACAAGTAATACATTTGTCTAACAAAGTATGCATAGCTTTCCCAAACAAAGTTTTAATAATAATAATAATTACGTGAAATACCAAACATTTTAATATCAACATTATTCTGCAATGCAGAAGTAAGCTTTTTTTATTTACATAAAATAATAAATAAAAACAATGTTATAGCAAATCAAAATATTGTTTTGCTTTCATACAGGTAAAATAACTGGCAAACATGACACCGAAGGACTGTGCTGTTAAAAATAAGGCACTTTTGCACAGCCTGAAGAGTTAACCAACAACAGTTCACCATTACGGTAAGAATGAACTGGGAAACAGGTTAAGAGGTTAAGAGATGTCAAGACTCTTGTAGAGGAAAGAAGGACTCTCCAACACAAGGACTAACACCCTACAGGACCTCTTGGCTGATTAGCTGCAGTGCCCTCAACTAAAGAGGCTCATGCAATCACACACACATTCAACACGATGGCAATACGACATGCCGTGGCACACAAGAGCCCTTTTTCCTAGACATTGCGATATGACACTGTGACACCTCTGTTTCTTGTTCTTCCTCACTCTGTCGAGAAAGCTGTGACCGTAACAGCCAAAGCCGACTCTCTCACATGAGCGAGCAATACCACGGGGTGTTCAGCTGAAGGTATGGATCTCATACACTATTACTAGTGGTGTGAGGAGCCCGGTGGTCTCTCATAGAAAGCTCTGATGCTACAGAAATGGATTTCTCACACTTCAGAGAAGTGATGGGTATATGGACAACAAGGTGTCAGCTCATGTACAGCTGTGATTCACACTACATGCTTTCCTCTAGCAGTTTTCTAAAATACAAATATTCTAAAACATGTATATTTAAAACAAGTCACAGACTAAAACGAATAACTAATTCTGTCAAATTAAAAACAAAATTATGTAATTTGTTTTAGGTTGAAAGAATGAAATGTCACTAAGTTTTCTGGCCACTTTCAATTACTGATGAAGAAAATAAAGATTCAATTGAGGAGAAATAGCATGAATTATTGTGCCAAGTTAAATGGATCGAAACCTTTTTTTTCAGTGTAATTTCTTCAAAGAATGTGGTCTTTCAAGGTTATGACAAAAATAATTTGAAAGCTTTGAAAAGCGATACAAGGAATTAATGTGTCAAATATCATTGGAGATAATGTGGCATTTACGGATCCATGTAGCCAGTTATTCTGAAAGGTCAACATCTATGGCCTTCTAGGTGAGTAGCTGGAGCCCAAAACATTTTAATATACTGAGATACTGGTACCTTCATCTTTTAGCAAGTACTTCAGCAAAGCTATACTGGCTACGTCCTGGACGCTTATTTGAAGAAACCCCCTTCCTCGACCTGAGACTAATGACTGGGTAAGTACCAACCGTGGAGGAGTGAAAAGCTTGCAAACAAAACTTTCATATCTATGTCTCCAGGATTTTTGATTCAATGTTTTAATCGATGAGGCCCGCAGGCCAAAACAAAAAAGGGAGCGAGATTAAAGACCTGCAAAAGTAGACCCGCAATATTTATCAATCCTTCTTCCTCTGGGCTGTGATGTAGAAAATCCGAGGATGCAGGGAATGGTTGACAGTGATAAAGAGAGGAAGGAACAGATAGGGTTGTTGGGGTGTGGATGACGGTTCTCGACACCTTCGCTCGGTTCCTTCGCTTTCCCTCTCTCAAAAATGTTTTTATTAGCCCTGTTAGGTTGCAGTTTGCCTAACTGCAAATACACACAGCAGGCTTAATTAAGAATTTTTGACCAGGGAGACTGTCAAGTCCGGAAACATTAAGGAGATGAAACCAGGTGTCATAAAGATAGATGGACACAAAATTGGAAGGATGAGGGATGAGGAGAACAGAAAGAAGGGAGGGGGAGGAGTGCTTGTGGAGTACAACAACGAGGTATTCTTCTGTTGCTCTGGGCGTCCAATTGAGATGGGGAGGAAAACATTGGGACAAATGATTTTTTATGCATTAACAGCCTGGCGGTGGAGAGCAATAACAAGGACGAGATCGCTGCTAAAATGTTTGACATCCTGTGCAGAGATCAATGCAAGTCCAGCTTCACGCATTAACACGCCATACACACGTATCACCACACATCCGCCTGCGATACCGGCTCAGATAACATAGCCTGCACCCCAAACACTGCAAAGTGCAGTCAAGGAAAAATCAGTTGGAACTCCCCATCAAATGCGGAGATAAAGGTGTAATAATGATTGTGATTTTATATTTTAGGTGTTTATGATTTTTTTGAGTTAGTTGGTGAGGCGGACACATTTCCTACAACGAGTTAGACTAAAAGAATACTTAAAAGGATATTTACATAAAAATGAATATCGTCTCTACATTTACACACCCTCGTGTTGTTCAAAGCCTGTATGAATTTCTTTCTTATGTGGAAAACAAAAGACATTAAAGGACTGTTTTGTCCATAAAAAGAAAGTCAGTGGGGTCCAAAACAACATTGGACACCATTGACCCTATTGTACGAAGAAAAAAAAAAAGAGGCATTTTTCAGAATAACTTATTTTGTGTAGTAATTCATACAGGTTGAAAACAACATAAGAGCTAGTGAATGTTCCTTTGTGGACGATTCGACCCTTTAATGGTCTAGAAAGAAGAATGAAGAATTAAACAGAGCAATTCCAAGCAAAAACTGACGCTCCACTGATCATGTACTGGTTACTCCACTGCACACCTAAGATCATTTCGTCCTCACTCTTAACCTCAACATGGTTCCTGACACAACACATACACCTTCACATGTCATCTTTGGACATAAGCTATGCTCTCCTATGATCATCTTCACTGCCTTCCCCCTAAACTGTTAGCATATTTTGATGCCCCCTGGTTATCTGATGTTCTCCATGAAAGATCCAAGCGCAAATCCAGAAATCCTACTGACTTAATGTGTATCAGTCACTCCTCTCTTCCTTCTGTGCTAATGTGTCCACTACTAAAAGGACATACTACCATAACAAAATTAACAATTTATCTCACTCGCATGGTTTTTAAAACATTTTCCTCACTCCTCTATCCTCCCCTACCCCTTCCTGCATCAACTCTATTAGCTGACGACTTTGCCACGTTTTTAATAATAAAATTAAAAACATCAGAGCACAATTTTCCACACCACAATCTGTCAAGCACATCTTACCATCATACATAACTCATTCACATCCTCTTCACTTTCTGAGGCAGAAGTCTCCAAACTCATCCTTTCTAATAATCCTACTTCTTGTCCGCTTTATCCTATGCCGTGTCATCTCCTTCAACCCATTTCTCCTGCAGTTGTACCTACACTAACTCTCACATCATTAACATATACCTTCACACTAGTG
Source organism: Carassius auratus (assembly GCF_003368295.1). NCBI lineage: Eukaryota > Metazoa > Chordata > Actinopteri > Cypriniformes > Cyprinidae > Carassius > Carassius auratus. The sequence goes on from NC_039289.1 coordinate 6,529,030, forward strand.
TTTTTCCCTCAACATTTAGACAGGATTGTATAACCCCACTACTTAAGAAACCCACTCTTAACCCATCTCTTTTAGCAAACTATAGACTGGTTTCCTTTCTTTCTTTCATTGCAAAAACTCTTGAACTGTGTTCAACCAAGTCTCTACCTTTCTCACACAAGACAACCTCCTTGACAGCAACCAGTCTGGTTTCAGAAGTGGACATTCATCCGAGACGGCCTTGCTCTCAGTTGTTGAATCCCTAAGATTTGCAAAAGTGTATTCCAAATCTTCAATACTTATCTTGCTGGATCTGTCCGCTGCTTTTGACACAGTTAATAACCAGATCCTACTATCAACCCTACTGGCAAAGGGCATCTCAGAAACCCGGCACTCCAGTGGGTTGAGTCTTACCTATCAGATAGGTCCTTCAAAGTCTTTTGGAGAGGTGAGGTATCCAAGCCGTAACATCTAACTACTGGGATGCCTCAGGGCTCAGTTCTTGGACCACTTCTCTTCTCTGTCTGTGGCATCAGAAGGTTCTGTCATTCAGAAACATGGCTTTTCATACCACTGCTATGCTGATGACACTCAACTCTACCTCTCATTCCATCCTGATGATCTGATGATAGCTGCTCGCATCTCAGCTTGTCTAACAGACATTTCTTCCTTGATTAAGGACCATCAACTTCAACTCAACCTTGCCAAGACAGAAAACATTTTACCATCCAGCACATCAACCATAATTCCTTCAAAAACAGACAGAAACCTTGGAGCTATGATTGATGGTCAGCTGAGTTTATCAGACCAAATTTCTAAAAGTGTCCGGTCCTGCAGATTTGCTTTATTCAACATCAAGAAGATCAGGCCATTTCTTTCGGGAACATGCTTCACACAGCAACAAGATACATCTTTAATGAGCCAAAAAGAATGCACGTCACACCTTGATTCAGTAATGTTTACTTATAAAACCACCACTGGCTCTGCACCCTTTTACCTAAATTAATTACTTCAGATTTATGTGCCCTCTGAACATCGCTTGATTGTGCCATCCCAAAGAAACACAAAATCACTTTTACGGACTTTTAAATGAAATGGTCCCTCCTGGTGGAATGACCTGCCCAACTCAATCCAAGCAGCTGAGTCCTTAGCCATCTTCAAGAATATAAAAACACATATCTTCCATCTTTATTTGACCCTTTAACTTTAGCACTCACTATTCTTATTCTATTCTTAAAAAAAAAAAAAAAAACACTTGTCCCTTTTAGACTTGCACTCTATTTATTTGCTGCTTGTTTTCTTAAACAACAACAAAAAAAAACTAACACTAGCTTTCTAATCTTTTTCCATTCTGTTTTCTTTTCATTTATTAAACAATTAACAAAGGCAAAAACACCTCTAACACTAGCTTTCTCTATTGTTTTTCTATTCTATCAGATTTTTTATTATTATATTATTAAAAAAAAAACTTGCTACGTGTACTGTGTTAAGCTAACGGAGACTTGTTACAGCACTTTGTATCATTGCGCTTTTGTTGACTAAATGACTAAATGTAAATGTAAAAATTATTTCATATTGGTAGACTTTGACATGGTGCCCCAGCAGACCCAACAGATTGTTTTGGCAACACGGTTTAAGTAGGCAAACTATGTCCTGTGAGTCAGGCAATCCCACAATGCAACAGAGCGGTTTCAAAACAGGCAAGCATGAGGAAACAAACAAGATCACCTGCTTCCAGTAGAAGCATTCATCTTCTAAAGAGAAGATTTCAAAAACCTGCATTTCACAGTCAGCCCCCACCACTTTTCTCTTTATACCTCGTTCGCTTTCTCTCAATTCCCCCAACTGCATCCAATGAAAATCAATAACCTATTGATCAGTTCCCTCCATTTCCATTATGCCCTGACGACAAAAGAGCCTGCGATTGTTGCAGAAAAATTATATGCTTTTGCAAATGACTAACTTGCTAAATTCATGGTGTACTTGAATGGGATTGTCTGGTAAAAGTTCAGCACATGTCAAATCACTCCAAGGAATTGAGGACGCCATGAGGAGCAAAGCTGATGAAGATGACTGTGTGGTGTCTGGCGATTCAAGGATTTTATTAAAAATGGAAAAAACACTGTATTTTAACACACTTTTCTGCTTTAATGTCGGCACCCCCTTCCTTACCCCCATAAAACACATCCAAAGACTCACTCACTCACACACAGCACAGACAATGCTACAGGCAAAATCAATATTTAGAGAAAGAAAGGGAATATTTTTAGCCGTGTTTGATACAAAATGTTTGGATAAATCATGACTGTGGTAAACGAAGGGAATCTGAAATGGAAAAAATAAAGGATGCAAAACAAAGAGATAGAGAGCATCTAGAAGATCCCTAGAATAGAAACTGGAGATTTCGGCTGGTCAGCTTTGAGGGTCACTGGGACATCATGCAGGGCACAGCTCTATTATACACAGTATGTACATGTTGATGTGCAGACCTTGGGGTAGATGGGCTATATAAATTGATGCCAATGAAAACCAAGCAAAACTAAATGTTGAAAATATATATTTACATATATTAATGCTGATAAATAGGCCAGGAACAGAAATGATAGGGGTCTAGGAGCAAGATTGAGAATTTATATTTATGAATTTATTAATAACACAGAAGGATGACACAGTAAATTTATATGGCCTACAGTTAGAATTTTTTTTTTTTTTTTTTTTTTCTTTGATACCCCATGTTCTTTTTTGGAGCATGAAACTTTTGGACCCCATTGACTTACAACATATAAGCAAAACTAAAACTTCTTCAAATATCTTCTTTGGTGTTCTGAAAAAGAACGAAGTGGATGGAACTACATGTGGGTGTGAAATGACAATTTTTTATTCTGTGTTAACTATCCAAAAAAGATTCAGCCAAATATTGGCCTTTAATAATACCAAGAAAAACACAATTTCTAACAGCTTTTCCTTTCATGTAACACTTCAAAACCACACCAGGTGAAATCTCTACTTTTTATTTTTAACATTTTGATTTGGTCTAACATTGTATGTCTTTAGGCTATACATTTTCCTACATGTTTTCATATAATTTGCCGGTAGGCCAACAGCTTGTGTCAAGGAAGAGTATTTTGGGCGCTAAGTCCATATAACTCCCTTGCCAATGCCAATTTGATTGATTACTTCCAACGTTGAGCGCTGTCAATCAGCGCTCAGTCCACCTCCTATTGGCTAAAGAGGTCCGTTGATCCAATGACACCTGCTATGATTGGACAAATAAAGGGAGTGGGTGAAGACATTGATTTATCTGCGGTATTAGGAGATCAATTAATCCCAATTGTGTGTGCCAGGACAGATAGAAACCAGTGTCTTATTGCTTATGGCTTGTTTCTGCATGAGGAAGATAAGGATAAGGAAAGTCATCGCTTTTCAACTCATGCAAACCGCTTCGACCTTAACTATTTCAATGCAACCGCCGGAAAAAAAAACATTTAGAGCAATCTAAAACGCAAAAAAAGCAATAAGAAAGAAAGAAAGAAAGAAAGAAAGAAAGAAAGAAAGAAAGAAAGAAAGAAAGAAAGAAAGAAAGAAAGAAAAGGACTGGACAACGGGTAGGGGTGGAGGGTGCTGATTCCTACTTTTCAGTTTAAATAAAGATTGGCGCTGGATAAGGGCCATTAATGGAGAAATCAGACAGGCCCTGCTATGTAGGACAAGAGCTGACTGCAGGGAGGTGAGTGGAAGGATCAATACAGAGTCGATACACTCAACACTGCTCTGTGCAGACACACTGCGGGTGTGAGCGCGTGCGCGCGTGCGGCGGGGTGGAGCGGGCATCTGTGTGGACCTGACCAATCGGGATGAGAATTGTGAATTGCACGTAAAAAAAAAAAAAAAAAACTCAGTTGGAACCTATTCGAGGCAGGTGCACGGACAGTTTTAAGGTCAGTCAGAAAATGGAGGCGGTAAATGTTTTTAGCGGCGGCAGGTAGCTAACGGAGTACGGAGACAGCTTAAAGATTGCAGTATGAATTTGGCCGCAATTTCTCCCCCTCTCTTTCTCTGGGTCACTCTCTCCTTTCCCCCCTCACTCTCACCGGAATTGATCGAGTATGCCTTTTCAATCCATCTCTTCTTCGCCTGTCGCCTAGCAACCGGTGCTTTCTCGGCTGTGGAGGCTGGGAATGTTTTTTCCCTCTCTATTTCTCTCTAAAGCCTTGTACTGAAAGCCGAAGGTGCGCGCATACACACACGTAGCTACACATATATTGATGACTGTAAACTCACTGCTCTACCAGCAGTAATATAGCAATTACATGCTATAAATGAAAACAATTCACAACACATACAGTATGTTGACTTTGCATAATTGAATAGGATTATTTTAAAACCACAAAACTATATAGGCCTACGTGTTGTTGTTTTTATATATAGGCCTACGGCTTTTGTTGATCCGAAATTCAATTTGGATATTTATTTATAAATTATGAAATAGTTAAAGCAAGCTTGTTTCAAAGTTAGACTACCTACATTTCTAACGCAAACAGGTGCATGGAGACTGCAAAATGTAATTTTAAATCTTAAGTGCAGACAAGAAGTGAAATATTAATAAACAATCAATACTAAAACATTTTCAATCGCGGTTATCAGTTTCAATTAATTTAACTTTAAGGATCGATTACTGATGATAGCCAATAAAAATTATAATTTCCTAATTATTAATTCTGGTTGAAGAGTTCATCGTTACTAAAACAGACCTACTAAGGTGAAAAGCAGTGAGCTGAGGTGTTTGACACCATTGCGTGGTGTTGTGGATTGTCGACATTTACTCAGTGAGCTACAACCGTCCATCAAATTAGATAAATTGCGCTTGAAGATGTTTCTTTTCATGGCCTTAGCAGTTGCAAAAGTCTAATACAAAATTACATTACATTATTTGTCAACACACCTTACTGTGGCAAAACTGAAAAATTACTGGAAATAAAATATAGCCTAAATATTAATATACAGTGCAACCATAAAGACTTGTTGCATATGAACTACTTTTTTTCTTGCAGCGTTTACAGACTTAGGACAATGTAAAAATAGTTTTCATTCGGAAAAATTAGAGGTCAGATAAAAAAGGAAAGTATATGACATCTGTGAAACAGCCTACAATAATCGATAGGCAAATCGATCATATTTAAATGATGCTGGCTATCCGTGAGACTGAGAAAGCAAAGACATGGGTGTTTTAGAATCTGTATTATTCAGTGTGCAGCTAGCCTATATATTATATATTAAAATAATATAGCCATATTAATGGGAAAAGAACAAGCGAAATAAAACAATAACAAAATAATAATAGTTTATTTCTGTTAATATGGAAAACACAAAGTGAGTGTAAAGTGACCTATTTTATTCAAAAAAATAAGAGTGCGTGAAGTCTTATAATAGTGATCTTATGATGAGGATTTGGCCCACAACAGACTTTTCGGAGCTGAAACTCAGTAAAAGCAAAACGTAAGATAGCCTATAAATAATGTTTTTATAAATACTCTAAACTAAACTATTTAGTATATTTATTATTCATTATTTAAATGATTACAAACATAGTTAAAGAAAGCACATTTCTAAAATGTGGATTCAAATAGGCTATATAAGTTTGATAACAAACGGTTTTAAATGCCGCGTTTGGCTGAAATGGAGTGTTTTTCTGATGGAAATCTTTATATGGGTCCCTGAGATTTCTGCCATACTAATCGATCAGAATGCGGATATATCGATCAGAGACCAGAGCCATAGATCACATGCCCTCTTTCTCAGAGCATTTTCAAATACACAGGTCTCTAAATACACGGAACACACTGAAAATCCGTTCCACGTGCAGAGCAGGGCTCAGTCTGAGAAGAGGATATTCTTATCATCGCAAGAGAGACTTCACAGACTCACCTTACCGCAGAATGTATTTAACGTTCGTTTAAAAATGTTCATTTATAATTCTTTACAAAAACATTTGTTTTGGTGGTTTAAAGACATAGAAATCTATATATTTCCAAAAAACAAGAACTTTCATATAGCCTATCTAAACAGCTAATTATTAATATATTCTGCAAAATCTATAGTTTTTTTTATTTGAAATAATGTATTCGATATATTCAGCTTCTGAATATATCATGTCAAGAGATATGTGATATCTATATCGTATGCAATGCAATAGTTGTTCGGACAGAAATTATAATCTTTTTAAGAATAAATAAAACTACAAGAAAATATGACGTTCCAAAGAACTTGTTTATAATTTAAGTTAAAACGACATTGCAACTAAATATTTTGTCATTGAGTTCTACTTTTGTGCTCCATGTTTTAAGTATTAAGGTAATATAAGTGTTTCCTCAACGATGATTCTATCAAAACGTCAATTATTTTTTAAAACAAAGTTTTAAGATGGAGTGATTTGAGGTATTACAGAGCCAAATCTTGAAGACTTTATTGTCCGATAAGAAACTAAATTTCTCCATGCTGCAGTGGTCAGTTTCAGCAGGACTGCTTGAATTCTGCCAATAAACCGATTCAAGTAAATTTACTTTAGGGTGTGATCGATCAGCTAAGTGATAATAATAATGCAGTCAAGCAAATTTGAGTCTATCTTTGTCACACTTTGTAACAGAAACTGATCAAACCCATAGAAAGATTACCTAAACCTTTAAAGCACACTAAACAGAAGCCATTTAATCAGCAGTACACACTATTAAATGAACAGCTTCCCAATCGAATGACAGGTTTGAAATGCAAAACTTAAGGAAATAAATTGATTCAATACACATAATTCATTTAAAGAAATTTATTATAAAATAAATAAATAAATAAAAAACTTCCAGAAAAAAATAAAGTGTTCGTTTGAAGTTCGGAGAGTAAACATTTCTGTTGTACTTTTATTTGTTAAGTGTGTTCTTTGAATATAGGTGTCATTCGATTTAAAAAAAAAAATAGTCATGATTATTGGAAGGCTTACTGCAATTTAAAATAATATCACAATAATTTGCCATTATGGCCGTGATAACTAATTTTCAAGAGTTTATTTCTGACCAAATTTTCCATCATAAATGTAATGTGTAAATTGCTTTTGTTGATTTTATGATATGAAATGTACAGATGCATCATTATAATGCAACCAGTGGACACACTTATTATTAAGCAATTGTGTTTGTAGACTCACACCCTTAGAAATGCAAAATAAAATATTGAGTCTCTATGGCTTTTCCTAGTCTCTATTTGGATATCGACAGCTTTAATATTTCATACTATGTGAGCCACAGGGTACGTCTAGCTCATTTGAATATTCGAGCGAAAATTAAATCAGGGTCTGCTCTCTAATAATTTATGCAGCAAGTACAATGTTACATTATAGGCTCCTAGACATTATTCAGAAAATCAAAACACTGTTATTATAGAGTAGTGCAAAACTTTATCCCCTAAAGAATTACATATCTGTTGGGTAGATTTTAAATATGCAGTATGAGCAACCTCTCAACCTACGCAGTCCCACACAAATAATTACAATTAGAAAAACAGTATAAAAACGTGTAATTTTAAAACAAAGGCAAATGTGTTTCTAGGTGCAGCATTTGGTCAAACCATTTTTACAGTTTAAATAGTCCACTTACTGAAATACTTTTCCCCCTTATATTTATAAAGAAAAAAGTTTGAATCAAATGATCAAAAGTAGCTCATTCTCACTCACCATGTGTATGGCACGTTTGTATAATTAAATCTGATAACCCCACATAGACATTTTTTCCTAACTTTATTATTACAGCCTTATTTACCTTATGCTTATACCATAGGCTATTGTATACTTTGTCAGTATCTTAAATGTAACGATATACAGGAAACTTATTATAATACTGACTGTACGATGTTTTTACTAGGAAACGCATCAGCTGTTACCGTTCATCTCTACATTAAACCGCATTCAATTATGTTGTCATAGCAGAGCATGATTTTGTAAATAGCAAGGAACAAATCAATGCAATAATCAATTGTGGTTGTGTCCTGATATATGAGCCAGAAATATCTGAACCCTTTTTGTCGTGCAGGCCTATGAACGGGCACCACATACCATACTATCATTGACCCTTGAGTTAATTTAGATGTTTGGAATTAATATAGCCTCCAAAAATAGCATGCAATGAACATTGAAATTAAGGATTATGTTGCATATGGTCAGATACCAACTAGCTGCTTACATAAAAGCACATTCTAAGTTTATGAGAATAGAAATAGCGAAGGCATCATGAGTAAAAATCTGCAAGGCTGCAGCATTTGTGAGAGGCCAAATTTATTTTAAATAACACTGATTGCAAGAATCAATAATAAAACAGCAGTCTATCTGGATATTTGCAATGAAGCTAGTGAAGTTAAGCTAAGTTAAACTAATAAAAGTCGTTTATTTAGTTGCAGTGTTGTTTTGGTTCTAGTATACACACACACATATAACTATTTTGCTGTTCCTCAACCAGCGATAAGATTCAATGAAATTCGACCGAAAATAGGCCTATGTCGATGTTTTTCTTCCGTTTTATTTATTGGTGCCAATAAATATGGTCAAATAAATGAGTGATGCTATGATAGTCAATGACAATAGGGATTCTACTTTTGCGAGTCCATTCTTAGAGAGAGAAAGAAAGAGAGGGAGAAAATAGGCGTATATTACATTTATTGCCCAATCCATTTTGAATAATCAATTTATTGATCTATGACTGAGTGCATTTAATCACAGGCGTAAACCGGAAGTTATCGTCGGGGGGAAAACAATAACAACTAAGCATTGTCGTATCCATTTAATCAAATTAATTTTAGCAGTGTTAACTATTATATCGAAAATAAGAAACAATTAAATATATAGGCTGTATATTTTCAAAAGCCCACGACTTTTGCAGTAACCGAATGTGTTTTTATAAACGGAACAGGCCTATAGTATTTAAATGGCTGAAAAGACATAGGCTACATGCTCAAGTCTAGTGAATCACAAAGCTAGGCCTGTATGTAAATGGAACAACTAAGTAAAAAAAGGAATGTGATACATTTCCATGTTGTCATCATCCATGCAGCATCATGGTAACAGAAATATCTCCTCAAAACTTGTCTAATGGAAGTGTATGCAGCCTAAACTTGAGTGAATATGAAATCTGACCTTTTCCTTTTTTTTCTTTCTGTTTTTATAAGTTCATTTTGTTTCTGCTATTCAAGGTGCCGATAGTTAAATCACATACGTTTCTGCCACAACATAAAGACTAATAAAACTGCAAATAGCTATTTGTTCAGATAATTACATTTGTGAAACTTTCAAACGTTTAACACACATGATATGATTAACCCCATGTGATGTCATGTCGTCCAAAAGGAATTTGACTATCTTATCTACTTTGGGTTTGGGAAATCCATTAATATTTAACCATTAAGATGTCGCGCGCTGGCGCCAAGTTAAGCAACTTTATCAGGAGAAACCGATGAATCATGTCCATAAAGGAATCCCCAATAATTCACAATAACACTAGTGTCCAAGTGTGCAGGTGTCACCCCATGAAAGTAAAAGACTCGAATTCAGCCTCTTAACTACATCAGAGGGACGAATTGTGAGAAGTGAATAACCAATATTAGAAGTATTGGTGACGTCAGCCCTAGTGTGAAGCAGAGTGAGTGTACACCCTTTAAAAAGGCTTTTACATGTTGATGAAGTTTCACTAGGATATTTTTATTCTTTAGAAAACAACTATAGCCTGCTTGAAACACACCAGAAAACCAATAGGCTGAAGAACTTGTATAATGAAACATTTATAGATATATAAATGTATTTATTTATAAAATTACCCCAAAATCCATAAATAAACATTTTTTTCTGAATAGAAAGAAAAGGCTATTTGCTGAACCTATAGGAATCACCGAAGAACCTTTATTCTGTGCGGTGCGCGCACCCGTGCAAACAGGCACAGCACATCTTAATATATTTGCGCGGTCACGAGGCAAACACTCTCACTCGGTCAGCTTCGACTGTCAGTAGTAAGACGCGCGCCACAGCGACAGATACAAGCGTTTAGACACCAGGCGTACGTACATGTGCGTGGTGAAATGCTGGATTGACTAACACTGAAGATCTCGGGGATCAATGGCGCGCGGCTTTGAGATCGTTTAAAATTTATTGGAAAGGAGAGTGTGAGAGAGAAAGGAAAGAGAGAGAGAGAGAGAGAGAGGGAAAACAGTGTCTTTCAACAATGGAACTTACAATGGAAAACATTGGGAATCTGCACGGCGTGCCACACTCCCATCAAACGGGGGACTTGATGAACTCTCCTCACGCGCGACAGTCAGCGACACATAGGAACTTGGTGTCATCGCACGGGAGGTCAGCGATGGTGTCCAGCATGGCCTCGATACTGGACGGGGCCGGGGAGTATCGCACGGACCATTCGCTGTCCGGTCCTCTCCATCAAGCGATGACCATGTCGTGCGATTCGAGCATGAGTCTGAGCAGCACTTACACGACCCTGACGCCGCTACAGCACCATTTGCCACCCATATCCAACGTCTCAGAGAAATTTCACCACCACCCGCACCCTCACGCTCATCACCACCCCGCGCACCAGCGTCTCGCCGCCGGGAACGTCAGCGGCAGCTTCACGCTGATGCGAGATGACCGGGGCCTCGCGTCCATGAGCAACCTATACGGCCACTACTCCAAAGACTTGTCCGGGATGGGACAACCTTTATCGCCTCTTTCCAACGGCCTTGGGTCTTTGCACAACTCTCAACAGACTCTGAACGCGTACGGTCCGACTCACCTGGGGAACGATAAGATGATTTCCACGGGAGGCTTCGAGTCCCATGCTGCGATGCTCGGTCGGGGAGAAGAGCACCTGGCGCGGGGTTTAGGGGGCCATGGGGCGGGCATCATGTCTTCTCTCAACGGCATCAACCACCACCACAGTCACTCACACTCTCAGGCGAACGGGTCGGTGCTTTCGGAGCGGGATAGGCAGGCAGCAGGTGGCGGCGGACAAGGTAGTGGGTCAGGACAGCTAGAGGAGATCAACACTAAAGAGGTAGCTCAGCGAATAACGGCGGAGTTAAAGCGGTACAGCATCCCACAGGCCATCTTTGCCCAGAGGATCTTGTGTCGCTCTCAAGGCACTCTCTCAGACCTCCTGCGGAATCCCAAACCCTGGAGTAAACTCAAGTCAGGTCGGGAGACGTTCAGACGGATGTGGAAGTGGCTGCAGGAACCCGAGTTTCAGCGCATGTCGGCCCTTAGGCTTGCAGGTGAGTGAATGTTACTGAAGTTTCCTCGTGCAAAAGAGGAAATCAAAACAATCATACTAATCTATATATTTTACTCTTATCTCCTTCCATACTCTTCAATAATGCAATCAATGCACTGTAGTGGTACACTATAGTTGTTCTTGATTTCTCAGAGTTAATCGAAAGGCATCTGTTCCTATTCAGAAAGACAATAAAATAACAGACGATTATGATTTAAACATTTATAAAGCAAACAAGCCGTGTAGGCTATCCTTCAATTAACAAAAATAAGTATTTTTAGGGACATCTAAAATTATTAAATTTAACTATATTTGTTGATAATATATTTGCTGAGCAAATAAAGGTGCATAATTATTACGATCAAGTTATTCTAATTTTTTATTTTATTTAAACCGGAGGCAGGCCGGTGTAAATTATTTTTACTTAGCATATCCATCTGTGGCCTGTTGCAGGTGTTTAGGTTTGTTGAAATGCCTAAGGTATATCATTAAGTGACTTGCAGCTCAGTACTCTTAAAGAAAAAAAAGATTATTTTATAGAAATATTTTTCTAAATATTTATTTCTTAATCATTGATTCCAAGTCAAGACACTAACAAAATTAGTTTTGCACCACCATAGCTACTCAGCACAATTAATTTTCCTTTTAATTCAAACTAAAACAGAGCAGACTAATGTGAAGTTTTAACCTTAAAATGTGTTTACTGAAAATTAAGTTTGTTAAAAGTAATTAAAAAAAAGGTGTGCATAATGAAAATTACCTTTGATAATGGTTGGCAGAGACCGCTGACCCATCCAGACCTATCACCACACGTCGTATTTCAGTTGTGGGTTCAATTAACCAGGATATAGTGGCATATTTTAGTTCCAGTCAATGCCCCGTTGAAAAGCACTTAATGGAATTTAAATGGTTCCTTTGCGCATTTAAAGTTGTTCAGGTAAATAAAGATTTAAACGCTATTCAATTGTCCACTTAAGTGCCGTTGCCGTTAAAGCTAATTGGGCAACGAGATTTTTTTCTTCAACACCCTATTAAAAGCAAGTTACCCTAAACGGAAGACAAACTCTATGCTACAGGTAGTAACTTAAACTCTATGTATTTCACATTACACAAGCACTTTAAAGTGTGATACTGCATACACACACAAACACAAACATATTATGTGTGTATATATATATATATAATTTACAATTAACATCGTAGCTTTTAGTAGACTTACTATTGTTTGTATTAACTATTGTTAAAACTGTAAATTTAAAATAAATAAAATAATAACTTTTATAAAATAAAAGCCATTACACGTCCTGGATCGTGAATTCAGCTCAATGAGGAATTACTATAGTATGCAAATAACAAAAGCAAGTGCATTTAAACGAGCCATTATGCACTGAGCGCATATAGAAGTTGGGGGTTGTGTTTCAGAGTCTGGGAATACTCGTTCACTACATCAATCAATAAATTCAAATTACTATTCCAAATTCATCACAGTCACAAAAATCAATGCCGTGGCACTGCTTGGCTAATGTGAAAATGCCCGTGTCTGTGGGATCATTTGGTAGTGTTCTTCTGGGGCGCTGAAGCGTCCTTTGTTTTTAACTAGCCTATACTGTAAAAAAATAAAAAAGAGAGCTTATTTTAGTGTATATATATATATATATATATATATATATATATATATATATATATATATATATATATGTGTGTGTGTGTGTGTGTGTGTGTATGTATATGTGTGAAATAAGCACTCATATATATATATATATATATATATATATATATATATATATATATATATATATATATATATATATATGGCATATCAGACGTCACGCGTAAATCTGACAGAAAAATCGCAACCCTCAAATACTGCGCAATGCGCAATGTTTAAAAATTGTATTAAAGATTAAAAACAATTCGTCTCAGCATCTGTGCTGTATTCCACACTCCATCTCAATGTGTTTGGCCCAATCAATACAGCGATCAATAAAGATAGCCAGTACATCTATCAATTATACCGGCTCAGCACTCTCTCCCATTGGACTCTGGATTTACCAACTGTTTTGTTTAGGAGGAATGATGTAGATTTTACTTTGCATCATACATAGTCATGGTTGCAAGAAAGGAAATGATAAAAACAATATTAAAGACTAAAGTCATATTATATATATATATATATGTATATATATATATATATATATATATATATATATATATATATATATATATATATATATATATATATATATATGCAATGCACCACAAGATGGTAAATTAGCTTTTTTTTACTAAATTTAATTTAGAGCCTGTTCACTAAATTGCTTTCATAGCATCCATGGGAGGTGTACCCACCACTTGATCATTTCTGTGGCCCAGCCTATACGGATAAGAATTGCTATCGCGCATGAAATTGAGCGCAATCAATCCATTTAGGATTGTTATATATACAAACATGTTAGGACATGTTAATATACAAACTTTAACACTTTGAAGTGAAGTGTTTGCTTTTCACTCAACATCCTCCTCCTCCTCATCAAAATGACTTCCAGTCTCGCCTCCAGTTCCCAGCCCACGAGGATGGACGCAATTGATTTAGGATTAGCGAATAGAGGCATTTTCAGGGGAGACGGGTTTTTGCAGGCCAAGAAAATGATCGATGTTAACCTTAATAATTGATAGAGCCAGAAGTGAAAAATGAAGATGCAGTCACCTGTTTGGTAAACAGATGCATGGAAGCCGTTTTAAAATATTATTATTTCAGGGTGTTCGAATATAATCTTTTACTGTCAGGCAAATTCCGTGACCAAGATCATTCCACGATCTTTAGACCCACGGTTTGTATAAATGTCATATGTGACTTAAAGGGTCTCGCATTATAGTTTGGGTCTATATAACAAGCAGTGCATTTGTATTGATTTCCATTGCTTGATTTGCTGTTTCAGTAGCTTGAGTTGAACCAAATGGGAGAAACTTCACTTTCGTCCCCTCCCCCTTTGGCCTACTGCCTTATTCTAATTTTAAAGATAGGGGTTTCCTCCATTATGCGCGTACTTTAATGATTACAGGGAGTCGACTTTTAAAGGTATTTTTCATATCTAATGTTCTGTTGAGGTTCGTCTTGCGTGAAACCAATTTGTTCTAGCAAAAGGTCATCTATTTAAAAATCATAAAAGGTATGTTTGGTGTAAAAAAAAAACGCGTGAATAGTAAAAATTTTGTACTGACGTTGCACTTCAAAGGGAAAGGGCTCGAAATGCGGACTGTTGCTATGGTAACCTCAGCAAGCGAAAGCTACTTTTCTTCGTAGGCGTCGATTTAGTGAATTCTGACTTATCGGTAAACACAACTTTTGTTGTTACTTAAACGCTGCTCAAAAATCTACTCTGCGTATTTGTATATCTAAAAAAACACAATAATATAATAATGTATTATTTGCAAACAATGTGGATTCGCGCATACCCATTATTGCGAGAGATATTGGCGTTATTGCATTTATATTTAGATTGAAGTCCACATGACAGATATTTATTCTACTTTACATCGTAATGTTACCTTATTTGCAACAGTAAATGCCATTATGACAGTCAACATAGAGTATCTTGTGTAATATCTTAATCCAGCTCCTTACTCCTGTTCTTTAAAATGATTGAGGACAGAGTATTCCCAACATATGTAGTACGCGCCACTATAAGATCTAACATTGTTGCTCCATAATGCGTGAAGTAGCCTACTGTCTCCGCGAGCTTAGATTTTCATGATCAATCTCTGTGCTCGCACGCCAAAATGGATCGATAGGAGAGAGTGACCTTTAAATCAAATTGCTAAGAGACCGTGCCGCCTAGGAGAAGAGCATCAAAGGGTTAAATTGCATTGCGTCACCACTAAATCATACCAAGAGGGGGATTTAATAATTTTATCTTTGCTGATATTATAGAACAACGCCTCCAACTCGATTGAGTCACGCACAAAGCACTTGGGCATGTAGTAAACTTCACTTTCTGTCTTATTCATCCAAGAGTGACCTAAAAAAGCTAGGTCTATAAGCACAAATGTTATTTTTCTTACATTCCCTATTAGAGTACTTTATTTGTTCGCTTCATATTAAAGAACTCATATAAATCTTGCTTGTGCAACATAATTAAAATTAATTTCCATTTACAATTAGACAATGCAATACATCAACTGTCCATCATAAAGGCAAACTAATAAAACATAATCCCCCCCAAAAAATCTTAAGTACTTATATGTATATATGCACATTATTGTTTTTTTTGTTTTTTGTTTTTTTTTTACATATAGATGCACAGCCTTTTATTGGCAAAAACAACAACACCTAGCCCTGTAATACATTAAAAAATAACATTCAACTGGTCAGAAACCACATGTTCCCTCCAGAGTCTGAGAGACTGGCTGGTCACTGACACATCTTGAGGCATCAAGGGCCATTTAACAATGCAGTGACTCCATTAGTGTGGCATTACACCATTTACAGATGCATTGAGCCCATAACATGCTAAATTAGTCAATAAATCCAACTTGTAACAGATGTGAAACCCAGAGCCCAACACAATTTAGTGAAATACCATCATTGAGAGTTTTAGTTTGTCAACATTTTAAAATATTCTTTGAAGTTAATCTTACAAATAAAGATTGTAATAATGGTCCTTTAGGTTACGCAAATGACCACCTTCTTAGATTCCCTGCAATAATTTTTTGTGCTGTGGTTCTTTTGACATTAATTTTTTTTTTTTTATGTTACATGTTCTCTAGATCAGATCACCAGTACAAAAGAAAAAAAAGGAATTTCTTTTTCTGTACAGTGTAGCTGTGTGTGTTCAATGACCGCTTGAGTCCACACAAGAAATGAATCCTATTGATCAATCCTGTGGTATTTTCAGAGGTTTTAAATGTTCTTTCCAGACTTTGTGGTGGGTGTTTGGTCCCTCAACCCTTCAGACCTCTTATACTCACTTCACTGTAATTGCAGGTCAAGAAGTCTTTACAACTAAACACATGCCAATGTGTCGATATGCCAATAGAGGATGTTTAACTTAAACAACAGTTTTATTAGACTGTTCAGTTATTGATCTCACCACAATAGTTCTGTGTTATGATCCTGTCAAAATCAATGAGATGAGTAAGAAATGCTTAGTTCTTAAAACAAAAGGTTTGAGTACTAACTTGTAAAGTAGTTTACTCATAGGTTCGGCCCTTTAACTTGCCCACCACCCTCCTTCACGGCTAATTCAGCAGAATCAGCCTGTGTCAAAACATCGACCTTTGAGATGATTAGCACCAAGCTGATAAAACCAGCGGACAGCCAATAAATCAAATCAGAGAGAAAGATAAATTCAATCCATGATAAGTCCTAAAGAAATGGTAGCCTACAAGCGAGTTGTTTTAAAGGTGAGAAACTTTTAAAAGTCATGTGCTTGTTTAGTCAGCCATTGACAAAGAGAGCTGGAAAAAAGCAGAAAAAGGTGTAACCTCATTAGTAACATTCCAGTGTGACAACAAGCCTCACAACATACTAACCCCACGTATCAGCGGTTTACATTAGTGTTTCACAAACCACAACTTCCAACAAATTATCCATTATGAATTCAGATTTCCATGCTTATTTCTCTGATTGCACTGATGTTAAATATATTTAGACTGTACACAAGCATACTCATGTCGAAACACACCCCAGTTGCTGATGAAAGCAATTCATATTACAAGGGCAATTTCATGACACACTGACTTTTTAACCACCGTTGAATAGGCCTCTATGGGAGCCACTCCGCTCCCAATTTCAGCTCAGCCACACTCTATGCATCGATCCTAGGCAGACTGGTCGGCTGCGTGCCGCGGCCTGTCATCGATCCTTGCACTCCCTCAGTCCTCCCACTTGAAATCCAAGAGAGTTCACATACACCTCCAGCTTTCACAGAAGACACCATTTACTTATTTATTTCTATTTATGAAGTTGTGAACCCTTGGACTGAACCCTTGGATTTTGGTTATAATATAGTTCCAATTAGATATGATGATGAACCCACATTTAACCCTCAAAGGACAAGAACCTGCCATCGGCCTTTAAGTGAAATCCTAATATGACTGCCTTTGATGGAATACATCACTGTAGCTTAAAAAGACACACTGTATTCTTCAATATCAATAATTTATTATATGGCAACAATTCATATCATAAGCTTGGAACATATAAGACTGATAATCATCTAAAAGGTACATGGTTTGCTGGTTTAAACACTGCACTCAGAGAGCAACAATTAAGGCCATTTAAGCAACAAATGTAAAAAAGTCTGTTGTTCTTTTAATATAACTTTAAATTTCCAGTCACAAAAGTTTCCATAGCAACAGAACCTTGATCGACTTCGTTCCACTGGATCGGTATTGGAAGTAATGTCGACCAACATAGAAATAGCCCTCCTATTAATCACTGTGGGCCATAATCCGCACACCGACAATACGCTTAATGTGTACTAAACGACATATTTGTGTCGCAGATTGTAACATTTCATAAATGTGGCTTAGATTTTCATTGTTTAAATAATGTCCTTAATATCCTCTTCGTCAACGCAATGATTCCGACTTAAGTTCAGGCCTAATGATTTACGATAATGTCTTGGCTTCAGTAAATAACCGAGTTTCTTAACAGGTTGAGCTGTTATTTCAAATTACCTGAACATTAGCATACTGATCTTTCCTTATTGCATTACACTGAATTTTAGTCGAGTATTGAGACTGCCTTAAGCACAATCTCGTTTCCAAGAAGAGCTCACCCATTAACACAACTATTCTAGCAAATAAATAAATAAATAAATAAATAATAAAACTATTTGGCAAAAAACGAAACGGACGCATCAAGGCCTGTTTTCATATTTCGTTATTTATTTATTTTTTTCAATTATTCAATTAAGCCTATTTTAGACTTAATTTTTTATAATATACAAACATATATAGGCTATTCTAATCATATGAATGAACATGATGAACATTATAATCCATTGTGCCATAAAAAAAAGAAAATAAATATTAAAAATTCTTACATCTAAGTGCTCTCGTTAAAAAAACGCACTTGAGCATATCCGAATAGATAAAGTCTCATTAAAAAACAAACAACAAATAGGCGTTAGGCATACATTTGCGGTAAATAAAAAATAATTTAAAGACGCACCTGCGGTTGGCATATGTCCCACAGACGAATTAACACTATCATAGGCCATACATAAAGGAGTTTTTCTGGACTCGTGTAGCTGTGTTTTTTAGTAATTATTCAGAATCATACTGGAGTGTGTCCTCATTTGTCATTCTCCACACTGCACAGCACGCAGTGTTATTAAACTGGTATTATTTCGAATTGGAGACTGAGTCCCACTGGTACAAGGCAGGCCTACCATAGTTTCTGGCTCATTACCAGAACAATTTTCATGGAACAATAATTAATTAGATGAAATGAATTTCAAAAACGAATTATTTACGGATTTATCGACCGGTATTGAACACCAAAGGTTTACCCGCTGGTGTGCAAGGCAAGTCAGAAATTGCCCCGCTAAAGAACATAGGAAACAGCCTTAAAGTTCGGAAACTGTTTTTACTTAACCATTTTAGATATTTGCCATGGATATCTTAAGTCATTTCACGAAAAGCGTGTTCCTTTTATGTGTAAACAATGAAAAACTTAAGTAGACTACTTTTTGTATTATACAAAATAAATAAATCATATTTTTTTCGCATTTTTCTTACTATTATCATTATCAAATAATGTACAATTTCATCCTATACGCGTAGGAAAATGCAAGGTTCTTCTCATTTTATCGCTTTGTAATATTTGGTCAGTAGTCAACTCTATTATCATGAAATTGTACAATTAACTACTTATTATTTAAAAACTGATAGGCCTATTCACAAATATAAGATTTAAATTATTCTAATAAACATACTGACCTTGAGTACAAGTCTAGCAATGGCTAAACGAAATTAAACCGTAAACCTGTCAACCCTATTACCGTCAAATGTAAATTTTTTAAAGACAGCTATATCACAACATATATTGTTACATTTAACTGGACAGTGCACAACACAATTTATTAATATTTAAATGCATTCCTTTGTATGACAGAATGTTAAAATCTTGAAAATCCTATTTTGTGCAACGACCTGTAACCTGCTGTTTACCTGCCAGGTGTACCTAACCACTTCAATATTTTGTGTAATAAATCCAAATAACAAATTTAAAATGAAGTTTTTATAATGTTGTATAGCTAATCATTGGCAGAAGAACAAAATTCTGCTAGTAGGCTGTATCATTGATCTTACTGAATCTTTATAGATCGAAAGAAAGAAAGAAAAGAAAGAAAGAAAGCCTACAGTCAGTCTTGTTTTATTTCTAATTTGTGAAATTCAAACGTGCAAATAAGCGAGTAGAAACTGTCAAAATCCCATCCGAATATTTAAATTCATTTTTTTTTGTCACTCATTGACTTATTTTATTTATATATTCATTATTTTCTGTAGCCTACATTATATTTCTGCTTCTGTCCCACTCTCTGCTCACAGTAGCTCTAAAGTCTGCTGCTATCGATTTTTTTCCTTTTCTACGCCGAGCTTGGTTCAGTAATCAGGGCCCCCTTCCCAACCGATCGATCAATATCGATTACAAAATCTTACGCCTGTAAACCGTTTACACCAGGGAATAGCGTCAGCGACATCTGCTGGTAGATTTGAACACCAAACACTGCCTAGGTTTGTTGGATATAAATGTAAAAAAATCTGTAGTGCTTGAGTACTGAAAACCACTGTCAAAAGGCAAATGACGTTCAAAAACAAAAGGCTACTGTAAATTTTGCTGGAAGGTCGTCTACGTCAGTCAGATAGGCTGAGGTCTGCTTTTTTCAGGCGTGGTTATTTCAGTCGAGCAACACAAGACGACGCATTACAATTTGAAAGGCTTTAAAGCTGCATCATTCACTTAAGACCCAGCGCTCAGAGACACATTTAGGAGTAATGTCATGCGAAAACAAATATTACAGACACGTTAAAGGACCGTCAACATTTAAACGGTAGAGGCCTACACTTCAAGCAGTAGCCCCTCACAGAAAAACACAATATCCAGTGGGTGTGGTTTGATCCACATCTAGGGGGTGGAGATGGGTAGGTTTAGGGGTGGAGATGGGTAGGTGTAAGGGTGGAGATGGGTGGGTTTAGGGATCAGGGGGTGGAGACAGGAAGGTTTAGGGATGGAGATGGGTAGGTGTAAGGGTGGTGATGGGTGGGTTTAGGGATCAGGGGGTGGGGATTGTTAGGTTAAGCGGTGGAGATGGGTGCGTTTAGGCACCAGGGGGTGGAGACAGGTAGGTTAAGGTATATGTAAGGTGAGAGGAATTGGATCTGGATCCAACCATGCCCCCTGGATCTAGTGTTCTGTAGTGAGAACCATCTAACTTCAAGTGTACAATGCATTTAATAGTGTGTGCGCACCTGCCTGCACGCTTGTGTGTGCAAACGCATAGTGGCTGATATTGGAATCTGAATATGATGGATGCGGTCCAGGCAGTTAGACGCCTGTAGTAAACAGATTTGACTGTGAGAGGTGAAGTGATCAATGGGTCTCAGCTCAGTGTAATTAGATACATGGCACCACAGTTTGGCTCCAGTCACTCCACAAACCCACACAGACAGTTAAAGACAGAGTAATACGCAAAGAGCTACTGCTTTAACAGGCTAAGAAATGAATGATCCATTCACAAAAACGCAGAGAGAAGCAAAAGGTCTGTGAGTGCGTTGGAAAACAAACCAATAATAAAACATATAAATAGTGTAAAAATAAATATTAAATGTTTGTTTGCTATATTTAGATATATCTGGGGGAAAAGGCATTTGATTGCATTTCTACATTATACAATTATTTTAACTGGTGAGTTGAAACGAACCAAAGCCTTTCTTGGCATTCTCATGTTTCCTAACACTCCCAGTGTTTACTTGCCCTCAAGTAGGCAGCCAGAATCTCTCTCTCTCTCTCTCTCTCTCTCTGCATTGCCAGGACAGAAACATATAGAGGGAGGTGTGAGTAAAAGGCAGTTTGAAAATACTCTGCCTCTCTTAGGTCCGTGCCCTCAAGTGGCCTCTGTTTGAAGTCGCAGACTACAGACCTGCTGGAGGGGCATTCAGACCAAAGTCTCTGCGGACAACCCCACCTCCAAAAACAGACGCATATACACTAAAATAGGATGAGTCAATACCCCCCCCCCCCTTACGTCTTTCCTCTTTTTTATTTCTCTTTCTTTTCCTTCTCTCTCTCTCTCTCTCTCTCTCTCTCTCACACATACACACACACACACACACAAAGACCCTTACTTTTGTATACCAGTCCCTCGCTCTCCCACTGTGAGCCCAAAGTGCATTAATATTGAATCAAACAGCAGTGTCTCCAACGACCAGGCTGAGGTACTCACCGTTGGCCTGCTCTGTCTGCTCTCTTTAAAGGGATGATTTTTGACCTCTGGGGACATAGAATGGATTTGTCTTAAATCACTATTAATCCACAGCCAAACAGTAGAGTCTGAAAATTTCGACTCCCTGCAAATCCGTTCATCAGTGGAATTTGTTCTGAAACAGGGTACTTCAGTATGCAGTGGAAACACAAGACTAATGAATTTTTTTCTTTTCTGTTTTCTTTGTCTACTTCCCTTTCTCTGATCTTTCTTGTTCATCCTCCCGATCCCCACAGCTTGCAAACGTAAGGAACAGGAGCAGCACAAGGAACGCAACATGGTACCCAAGAAGCAGCGCTTGGTATTCACTGACTTGCAGCGCCGCACACTCATCGCCATTTTCAAGGAGAACAAGCGGCCCTCGAAGGAAATGCAGGTGACCATCTCACAGCAGCTTGGCCTGGAACTTAGCACCGTCAGCAACTTCTTCATGAATGCACGTCGCCGCTGCGTCGACCGCTGGCATGAGGAACACCACCATGGCCATGTAGCCAGTCCCGGCCAGCCAGGCACCTCGGCCACCACCTTCTCCAAAGCTTAAATATAAATCCCTCTTCCCCTGGGTGGCTGAGACTGGATCAGTCCAACCTCACAGTCACCCGCTGCGTGCCAATCAATCCCACTGTTGCCAAAAAATGGCGATGTTTCACGTTAAATGCATCCTTTTACTTTAGGACTGTTATTAAATCAAGCCAAACATCTCCATATGGAAAAGCAGCACGTTATATTAACATAAACCACAACGAAGTGAGCTGAAATGGTCTGTTCGTGCGGTTGAGGACAAACGAGCACTTTTCACAGCACAGAAGGCTTGTTACTCAAGCAAGGTTGTCAAACAAAGCCACCACCTGCATCATCACTCTCATGCCCACGCCGGCACAATTCCCTAATGGCCAGTTGTTTCACTGAGGCTCTCAGATCATATGCTAAGCTAATGAATTGAGAGACTAATCAATACAGACAGAAAAGCAAAGGACGTCGACCTCTACTGAAGGTGAAATGGAACGAGCTCCCACAACAAGGACTCACATATTCGCCCAGCACGGCTCTCCATGAGGTTTATTTTGCACAGATGGAAATGGAGGGCTGGACTGAGATGTTTCATGGCACTTGTGGTTAACTTGTGTCCTTATGATCCAAACTGTCCATAATGCAACAAGCAAACCAGCTGACAAAAGCCTTCAGTCGGGGGACAAAATACTGGACCATTTTTAGCAAACGGTGCACCATTTCTGATCTTGGCAGACTGCCACCTATGATATTTCAACTACGAATAGAATAGTTTTTATTCCGTATAGATACACAATAGGCCTAATGTCAAGACAGGTACAACCTAACACAACGAGGCACATTTTAAACACGTATGGAAATATTTGTTACAAAATGCTACGTCCACACGCAACTGAAATCTGACTGACATTTCAAATATTTTGTTTATCCTGCAAAGTAGAAAAGGGGTAAACAAAGTCCAAAATGTTACATCTAATCTAGTGCCAATAATGTTTGCCTTAATATAATATAAATGTTCACATACTCTCAGCCAGAGTCCACTCCCAAACCGGCATTATGTGCCATAGCAACCAACAATCATCTTTTAAAAAAGAATCAGAATCTTTTTTAAAACAAAATAATGAAAATAATCAATGCTTTAAATGATTCAGTACAGCTAGTATGATTAAACCAAATAAAAATGTAGAAATATCTCTACAGTAACACAACAGAAACACAAAAATATATCTCTACAGCAACAGTTTCTCCTCCTCGTTAACCCCTATTTTTCGTTTGATTTCACTCCCACTTGCTTTCTCTTCATAATATTAAAGCGGGTAATTGATACAAAATATTTCTATTTCTTATTAAACTTGTGATCTGTGCATATGTAAGGCACCTTGTTGATCATTTGAAAAATTCATTAAAAAAAAAAAAGAAAACAAAAAAAAAGGACTTTCTAAAAGAATAACCAAGCTTGGGAGGACTGCAGTTGGACATCTCTGCATTGCATGTGAACTACCACAGGTCATAACGGAAGGAACTTTCACTGACTGTGAAAAAGATATTTCTCTCTCTTGGCTCTGTTAAAGAGAGAGAAAAAAAAAAGAATTCTACCCAAAATCCTTGAAAGACCCTGCCGAATGGGTGTGAAGCAAGGGCACAACCTTACCTCCGTGGCGAGATGTTAAAAATCGAAGAGGAGTCTTTTTTTAGTGTGTTTGAATGCAACAGTAGCATTACTGGAAATGTTGCAGGACTTGCTGGACAGATAAAAGTGGGCACTATTAATGTGACGATGCTCTTGAGGATTGATCTATAAGCAGGCCCAGATGGAATCTGCAAAAATTTCAGGAGAAAAATCAGCGGAATTAAATTCAAACATGGTGCAATGTGTAGCTGAAAGCATAATCAAATTAGCCAAGTTTTTAATAAATGAACATTCAGTGGCCAGCAGATGTGCAGAATTTTGTAAATGACTGGCATTCGAATTCTGTGCAAAAATCTTTCACATAAATTTTGTCCATAGATTCCATGTGGGCCTGGAGAGCAGATTTGTGCTACACAAATCACTGGGCATCTATATGTACATTAGCTGATAAAACTGACCTTTTGTTTGTAGTGAGAACCAGTGTGGCTACCTCACTGAGCTGGGTGGTTTGTGAAACAGCCACTGATACCAAAGATTCTTCGACCTGCCAGTCCTGTGCTGCCAAAGGGAGGAATACACACCAAACACCAAAAGCCCAATAGCATAACCAAAGCTGTTACAGCTGTAAACACATACAAATGAATTTTCACATACAAAGTGACATATAAGTGCAGTCAGACTGTATAGCACCGCACTGAGGGAAGCGGCTGCTATGCAGATTGAGTTGAGTGCCTTTTTCCTTCAACAACGGGTGGGACTGCTCTGATATACACAAACTGAAGCACACACACTTGGTCAGGTTATACACAGAACGCGTTTTTTCTTCGTTTTTCTAAGTAAAGACGCGCTACACTGACGTTTTGACCGTTGATTCACGCTTGGCGCCATTTTCAGTGTCTCGCGCGGGATCGGCGCGATTTAAGGCCCGTGCCTAGTTTTAAAAACGCGTCTGGAGACCATGCGCTATTTTCCATTCCTAAGCGCATAGTCTCGCGTTTTTAACGCGTTCTGTGTGAACGGAACCTTGCACAATCGCTTTAATATACAAATGTACAGTAGGCAGGCATACAGACATGGAAGCAAGGGGCGATTTTATCGTTTGATATACACTGGTGTTACAGCACTTTATAATGCTAATTTTATTTATCGTTTTTCCAGTCACTTAACTGCAATTATTTGTGCTGAGAGCACTTTAAAAACGGCCAGCTTTATTTTGCATTATGCCTGTCTTGAGAGTGAGGCCAGATTATTTTATTTGCACTGGCAGATATTCGCAAATATCTCACAGTGTTTAAACATTCACCCTGATTTCACTTAATATGCCGAGGTACTGTACCCACATTTGGCCGATTTTCAGGATAACTGTCTAATTTAAATCAAGATATATCATAAATCAACTTCTAAAATACCAGACAGGATTTTAATCTGAGCAATTTGGTTCTCTTAAGCTAATATTTTAGTCCAGAACAAGTTTAGAATAAAAGCCTGTTTTTTACAATTTGATTATCAACGATTTAAATAATGCAAGTGATTCAGGAGAAGAGGTCATTTTAAGAGAAACACTGAACCAGTTCCCTCTTATATTTCTCCCATTGGAAACCACACGGACTTGGCAGGAAGGTGTTGACAATTGATTCTGAAATACCTCAAATGTTTTGTGTAAATTTTATGTAATGCAGATTAAACTAATGCTAATTACAATGAGTACACTAACACTACTAAGACTAATAATAGTTAGTTTTTGAACTTGTGACTTGAAGCTTTATACTGTTAAATTGTTTTTGTTGGTGTTTGGTTTTTTGGTTTACTCATTTGCCAATTGTTTATCATTATTACAACTATTATGATTTAGTTTGATTGCGGTAAATAATTATTTATAAAAGAAAGACATTTGAATGTTTAGATATGACAGAAAGGAAAAGGATTTGAGAGTGGAAGAAAGCAACAACAACAAAAATTGAAAGACGACGACAGAAAAGAGCGAAATCACAGTACACTGAATTTTCAATGTATGCATCAAGTTTCTAATCATTTCAATTTAAGCGTTATTTAAACTAAACTATGTTCATTTCCTTTTTCTTTATTTAAAGCTTGATTGTGTTGAGTGCTCCTAGCATTAATTATGAAAAAAAAAAAATATGAAAAGACAAACTCCTCCCATTTGAAGTGGTGGGGACACTTTTTCTGCATGACTATTGTATACTGTATAAAGTAAAGCTGGGCCGACCTGGAATTTGGTGGGAGTGACTTGGATGAATAGACCCCAGGGAAAGTTGGACATGGGTGGGAAGGGTGGTAAAAGTGTTGGAGGGGTCTTTGTTTTGTAGAATTTTCTGTCACTGTTGTTTTTCGTTGGTTGTGTGCATGTATTGTTACAGCCCTCTCTGCCCTCCTTGTATTTCTTTTATGTAAATAACTCTTTAAAGTAGGGCATGACCATGTATCCTGGGCAACTCAACTTGGTCATGGACCCACACGTCTCCTCTTCTTAAATGTAATCTTGTGTACATTTGTTTACATGTGGCGTGTTTCTCGAATTGGGTTTTACACCATTTCATGTGAAACAGGAATGCTACCAGACAGTTTTGTTTTTTTTTTGTTTTTTTTTGCAACAGACCCCTCCTACCAGTCATGATCTCTCATCAACTGTAAAACAGCATCACGTACATCATGTTTCTCTTAGGGTCTGTCTGCAAATCCAACCCCCTTAGTCACACTGTGCTCTTCCTCTTCTGTTACCTGTCA
The DNA here is from genome assembly GCF_003368295.1 of Carassius auratus. Taxonomy (NCBI): domain Eukaryota; kingdom Metazoa; phylum Chordata; class Actinopteri; order Cypriniformes; family Cyprinidae; genus Carassius; species Carassius auratus. Next base: position 6,555,678 of record NC_039289.1, read on the forward strand.
ATCAATCAGAACCAAGTGTCTTTGTGATGGTAGAAGACAATCAGTTTCAAAACAAGGAGAAAAAATGATATAGAGAAGACGGGCTGAGAGGAGGAGGAGATGAGGAGAAAGGAAGGAGGAAAGAGGCTCTCAGTGGTCGCAAGAAGCTGCCCTATTTAGCTTGCTGTGGTGCTTATGGTGAGCTACGTTAGCTAACTTTCCAAAAACTATTCCCCGATAATCTTAAAGTAGCATTTCATAGTAACACATAGAAAAGATGCATTCTTTCAAGATTTAACTTCCACAAAATTTCAGCCACCAAAAATGGACAATAGAAGTAATAGTTTAATGGTAACCATGATGCTAACACTAATATTCACTTTAGCATCTAGCTACATTTTTTCTCTCACCTAACTACTCCCACAGTGCTGGACCAATTGAAAAGAGCTAGCGCAGACAAGTGCTAACGTTTGCACTAACACGGTTCTCTAATAACCACAAACCAATCAATAAAGAGCTGCTGAGGCTGGTCGTCTTTGCACAGAGAACTATGCAAAAATACAAAGAAAAGAAAAGCCTTTACCTCAGTCTTAATCGATGTGACTGCATGGTTTAGGCTCTTTCCAGTTGCTCAAAATCCACTTTAGTCACCAGGATGATGTTCAGGAAAACCTGCACCAATTATACATCAGAATACTTGAAACTTTACCTGCTTTCTGTAACCAGCCTTTACTTGACTGGGATTAGAAAATCTTGTTTGTTGGTTTTTATAAATTTCTTGGGGACTTGGCAGGTTGAATGACCAACTAGATGATAAGCTAACCTATCTTAACATCTTGTGCTGGTTGAAGTGTTTAAGCAGGGAATTTAACAGTGGAGCAAATTAGCCCAGATTACTTTACACTGAAACACAGTATATACTGAAGAGTGTGTGCAAAGTCAAAAGCTCTAAATGTAAACAATGACATGCACATAAACTCTCTGTAGAGCACATCTACCCAAACCAAAGATTGATCCAAGGGTAAAGACAATCCATAAAAAACAATCAGTGGGTGTTTCTGAAGCTGTTGCTGACTAAATTTGATAGGTGCAAGGATTTCCCTTTCATGAATTTTAGTATTCAAGTTCAATGTCAAGTTCTAGTTCAGGAGCTATTAAGGAGAAAACACCTGTCTGCGTTTAAAATCTTCTGGACAAAATTTTGCCAATTTTAATATCCCACTGAAGCTTCACATTCACACACAAACTTGTTCTCAGGCAGCTGTTAAAGGTTAAAAGGCATGTTATTGCGGAGAGCCTCATTCCTCTTCCTGTCCAACAGGGGGAGCCAGATAGCCCGTTGAGCACTTTTCATTCGGTGCAAGAAGGAGACAAATTGGAGTAATAACTGTTACAGAAAAAAAGGTAATATGGGTAAATTGCGTGTTTTGAAATAAAATAAAACCATTGTTGAAAATTTTCGTGCTATTGTCTGTTTATTCATTTAGCCTGGATTTGACTGCAGCAATAAAAGAAAAATAATATATATTGAAATTATATTACATTTTCAGTGTATGAAAAAAACACACTGAAGATGCTAGCATAACACATCACCACTATTCAATTCTATTCGTGAACCCTGTGGAGATTCTTTCTTCACACCGTCTGCTGTAACCCTCCTATCCTGTGGGGGCACCATAGAGAGAAGCTCAACTCCTGTGGTGATTAACTTTCCAAAACCTTTCCCTTGGGACACTGCATGGGATGAACGATGCTATAGGCTACCTCTCTGAAACAAAGACTTCAGGTCAACAGACTCATTCCAGCTGTGGATCTGCATGCATATACAAAGGGAAAATATGGTAAGCACAAATAATACATAACAAAAAAAAAAAAAAACGTCTTATATGCTAATTGTGACAAAAGGATTTGTGGTAAGGAAAGTAGGGATCAACCTTATGTCTGTTGGGGGTTGTAAGTACAACATCTAAGGCCCGTATGGTTATTGAGGGAAGGACAGCAATGCCTGTGGTCAGCCAAACCTCAGGGGTACTGTAAGCATTTGGTGATGCTCCTGAAAATTCAAGATTCGGATTGATCAGTAGAGTCTCAAAATTAAGGGAATCTTCTTGAAATTCCTTTTTTTATTGTTGTTTTTTTTTAAACAATATTTTAACACTCCCTCCTGGTGGCCTACATAATTTCTCAAATTCAGAAAATGAAAAAGGTTTGCATGGTCATGCAAAACATGGAAATAGATGCTTTTAAATTTTGATTCCCATGTTATTTTTTATTGTATAATATTATAAATATATAAATTATAAATAAGGTTTATATTCATTAATTCTAAATTATAAAATATTTAATCAAAATAATTTAAATATCCATAACATTTTGAAACATAAAAAAAAAAAAAATAAGGTTAATATATATTTTTAAACCTTTAGGTCTCATTTTATGTCTCAAACTTTAAATTATAACTTTAAAAAAAGTATTATTAACCTTTATAACATTTTAAATATATATATAATATAATATTTCTCTTTCTAATTCATTCTCAGTTACAAAATATTGAATTTTTTATTTAAATATTGAATAATTTTAATTAAATTATAAAAAAGATTAATCTTTTAATATTAACTTTTCATATTCTCAGTTATAAAATATTTAATAAGTTCAAAGTAACCTTAATATAACTTTTTAAATCTATAACATTACTTTGAAAAACTAATATAATCATAAAAATAGTTCAAACCATTTAATCATTAATCATTTTAATCACTTTAGAGTCAAATAGATTTTGATTTCCGGTGACAAATTAGGTTTCCATCCAAAGTTCTGAATTTAACTGCGTGAAATTACAATATTGCTTAAAAGATTTGCGAATGAAGCATAATTTCCATTCCATGTGTTCAAGAGATCAAAATGATCACTTAAAGGAATAGCTTACCCAAAAATTTAAAAAAAGAGGCCTTTTATTAACTCCAGAGCCGTGTGGAGTACTTCTATGATGGATGGATGCGCTTTATAAGACTTCAAAATCTCAACACCCATTCACTGCCATTATATAAAGCTTGGAAGAGCCAGGACATTATTTAATATAACTCTGACTGTATTCATCTGAAAGAAGAAAGTCATATACACCTAGGATGGCTTGAGGACGAGTAAATAATGGGGTAATTTTCCTTTTGGGTGAACTATCCCTTTAATAGTAAACTTGTGGAAATGATCATTAATAAAAAGGAAAGTTCCAGCAACCAAGATGCCTGTGGCTGTCAGGATAATAACAGGAGGCAGTGGTAAGTGAAGCCAACACAGTTTATTTTCACAATTTCAAGCTAGAATTTTTTTAGAGCAATTTGACCTAGAACTGGGGCTGAGGTGAGTGCTTTATAGTCCTTTTGATGAGGTCGCTGATAGTGATCAGATGTGGCTCTTTTGTCTTACTTATAAATGACTGTGTCATGTTATGTTGTGTTGAGTTTTTTGTTGTGCATCAGGATATTTATTAAGTAAATGTGTTTCCATCATAAAATCAAAAAAATATTTTGATGTGTCAACCTCAGGAAGTCAAACTAAATATAAAATACTAAACTTACTAAACAGATACATAAAATATGGTTATTTTTACTAAAATCTGGGATATGCGTAACCTCTAGTAAGTAAAATTAAAAAGTAAAATTAATAAAAAAATAAAATATATACACATTTAAAAATAAAAATATATAATATTTGTACATATTTGTAATAAAATCACTTCTAAATAAAAAATAAAATACATTTATGATAAATTCATACATACACAAATAAAATAAATAAAAAACTGTCATAACAAAATGTATATATTGTAAATAAAATCGCAAAACTAGCCGAAATAAGAAAAAGGAATGAAGATTATTTACTTGTCTTCACAGTTATATTTTTGGTAATTAAAATGAGTTTTTAATTAGTAAAAATAAGATTTTTTACTATAATTATTCAAATGTCACTATAACCGATTATGTATAATATTTGCTTATGATTTTAATTGTTATATATGGTCAAGGAGTGATTACACATATTCGATGCAGTTAAAAAAACCGACTAATCATGCTATTCATGTTCATTTTAAGTTATATAATAGTTGATGCAAAGTTATATGCTTTTTTCCTCTCTCTTACCACCAACACAGTTTTGTTTAGTAGCATGTACACTTGAGTTTCTTCTGTTTCAGTTTTCCACAGTTTCTAACTTTTCATGGTCAAAGAACAATGAACAATGATCACATTTTGTGTCATACAAGCCCATCTGAAAAAAATAGATAGGGCTATTAGCAGTTAGGCAACAACTAGCACAGATTTTATTTACCTGTGTATATGGCCAGTCCATAGGCTATTTCGCAGCACAGTTTCTCGGAGGAGCAGGTGGCCTGTGTCCAGAAGGTGGCGGTCTCCTTTCCAAAGGAACTCACCCTTGAAAGAATGCAAGTTACCTTTTGGTTCTTCCCACTACAAGATACCTAATGTAAGAGAAAGAGAAAGAGAGTCAAATGGAGATTCCCCATTCAGTTCAGTATGAGTTACACTCAGAGCCTCGCAAAACTTCAAGTTGGTTTCTTTGCAAACAGCAGAATGCAAACATGCTACTTTAGCACTGAAGCTAGTTTTCCACGACACAACCAACATATAATATATTTCAGTGTTTGTTTCACCACCCTCTTTAAAAAGGTGGTTGTTTAGAGGTTCTTTATACTGGAACGCTTCTATTTAGAACCATATCAGCCCGAAGAATCCTTTTATGCTGAAATGTTCCTTTGTGTTAGAGTTTAGGCTTCTTTATTCAAGGCTTTTTGCTTTTCAAATCTGCAACTGTCGAAGCCTCCTCATTATTGATTTTCTGGATCTCAGCTCTCCATTTATACACAGAATGCCAACACACTCTTAACAGGTACATTTTCGTTCTTAAAATGTCTATAAATGAAACGTCTCAAATAGTAAACAGTTTCCTACCAATCATGTCATTTCCTCTTTGAAGTTTAACAGAACATGTAAATGTGACCAGGTCTGTTCGGTTAAGGATCCTTCTCCAGTAAAAGAGATCCTAAATGCATTATCCATATAAAACCTTTATAAAAATGTTCTATGAGGCACCTAAAAGGCATCTGCTATTGTTACAAGCCACAGAATCCTAATCTGGTACTGTTTAGAACTATTTTTCCTAAGAGTGTACCGTAAAATACAAATTTATAGAACACACCAGTTCATAGAACTGTTTGAATATTACAGAGTGGTTCAGCAAGTAGCTTTTAGCTGCTGTGGGAAAGCTAGTCAGTCAGTTCTAGTGTGTGTCCAGAGGGAGATGCTCTTACCCATCGATGTCTGCTGTTTCTACATAGCAAAGGCTTTGTGGCTCAGTGCTGCAAAGGAGGAGCAGATCTGCCTGGGATAAACAACAGAAGAAACTTCAGCGCTGTCAGCATAAGCTAGGAGAAATAACATAATAGATCCACGTTGAGACATAAAATGAGACCAAAAGGTTTAATATTTGTTTATAATGACATTTTTGACTGCTGTAGCTGGGTTAGAAACACAGATGCACACACTCACAGTTATGATCTGGTCCTTATTAATCTGGAGAGTGTCTACAACATGCACATCTTTCCACTAAACGGTTCTGAATCTGGAATGGAGAGATTTAAGAGGGGAAGACTTTTTATGTGAGAGTTTCTCTGTAAATTTTTATGAATATATGTTTGTTTTGTTCCTGAGCTTTGGTCTCCACCATCTCCAGGCCCCTGACAGCATTGTTCACCCCTCAGGAGTGAGAATGTCACACTGGGGCTGGTTAATTTGTGCATCACTGCGTTGGCGGCCCTGAGAGGGAGCATGACGGATAGATGTGGGAGTGAGGGGAAAATGGGCGAAAACTGAGATACTGCTGTTCTTCAAACTTCTATGTAAGTGAAAGTAGTTTAAATGCATTGGTTGAGAGAATGACAAGAATAACAGTCTGTGGCCACATCTTTACACCCACGCACAAGCAGATCAAAGGGATGGTATGAAATTATAGGAACACACAGTGAATGTATGCATGAAGCAGCATACATTTCCACTTATATCTTTTATATAGATTTCATAAATTAAATGTTATCAATTTTACATATATATATATCATTAAATTGATTAATTACACAAACGTCTACACACACACACACACACACACACACACACACACACACACATATATATATATATTATATATATAAAACACACACACTACAACTACATAAATTCTATATTAATAAATAATTCTATATTTATAAATGTGAATTCAATCTGTTATTAGTATATACAAACACAACACTACACAAATATTTAATTTTTATATTAAATATAAGATGAACAGACACATTTATATCAAATGATTATATAAATAATGAATATGAATATATTATCATTCTATTATTTATTGTTAAAACAAAGAAACACAATAAAAAATAAATCACTTTTAACATTCTGTACTATTTCCCATAAACTCTATGAAGAACTGTGGATCTGTTTTATATACTGTAGATGATCTTCATAGAATATACTTCAGAGCCTACAGGCATTTGGATATTTGTAATTATAAAAATATGAGCACATTTGCACAATATGGACAGATTACAGGAAAAAAACTGACTTTATACCTTGTGCACTATGGAGCCAATTCATCATGCCATTTCCAATATACAGGTGCCGGTCATATAATTAGAATATCATCAAAAAGTTGATTTATTAAGCTAATTCCAGTCAAAAATTTAAATTTGTATATTTATTCATTACACACAGACTAATATATTTAAAATGTTTATTCATTTAAATTTTGATGTTTATAACTGACAACTAAGGAAAATCCCAAATTCAGTATCTGAGAAAATTAGAATACTGTGAAAAGGTTCAATATTGAAGACACCTGGTGCCACACTCTAATCAATCCATTAACTCAAAACACCTGGAAAGCCTTTAAATGGTCTCTCAGTCTAGTTCTGTAGGCTATACAATTATGGGGACTGAATTGACAGTTGTCCTAAAAGACGACCATTGACACCTTGCACAAGGAGGGCAAGACACAAAAGGTCATTGCAAAAGAGGCTGGCTGTTCACAGAGCTCTGTGTCCAAGCACATTAACAGGGAGGCGAAGGGAAGGAAAAGATGTGATAGAAAAAAAGTGTACAAGCAATAGGTATAACCGCACCCTGGAGAGGATTGTGAAACAAAACCCATTCAAAAATGTGGGGGAGATTCACAAAGAGTGGACTGCAGCTGGAGTCAGTGCTTCAAGAAACCACTATAAAAAAGACATATGCAGGACATGGGTTTCAGCTGTCGCACTCCTTGTGTCAAGCCACTCTTCAACAACAGACAGCATCAAAAGCGTCTCGCTTCAAAAAGGACTGGACTGCTGCTGAGTGGTCCAAAGTTATGTGCTCTGATGAAAGTAAATTCTGCATTTCCTTTTGGAAATTCAGGGTCCCAGAGTCTGGAGGAAGAGAAGGAGAGGCACACAATCCACGTTGCTTGAGGTCCAGTTTAAAGTTTCCACAGTCAGTGATGGTTTCTGGTGCCATGTCATCTGCAGGTGTTGGTCCACTGTGTTTTCTGAGGTTTTCTGAGGTCCAACACAGCCGTATACCAGGAAGTTTTAGAGCACGTCATGTTTCCTGCTGCTGACCAACTTTATGGAGATGCGGATTACATTTTCCAACAGGACTTGGCACCTGCACACAGTGCCAAAGCTACCAGTACCTGGTTTAAGGACCATGGTATCCCTGTTCTTAATTGGCCAGCAAACTCGCCTGACCTTAACCCCATAAAAAATCTATAGGGTATTGTGAAGAGGAAGATGCAATATGCCAGACCCAACAATGCAGAAGAGCTGAAGGCCACTATCAGAGCAACCTGGGCTCTCAAAACACCTGAGAAGTGCCACAGACTGATCAACTCCATGCAACGCCACATTGCTGCAGTAATTCAGGCAAAAGGAGCCCCAAGTATTGAGTGCTGTAGATGCTCATACTTTTCATTTTTATACTTTTTAGTTGGCCAAGATTTCTAAAAATCCTTTCTTTGTTTTGGTCTTAAGTAATATTCACATTTTTTGAGCTACTGAATTTGGGATTTTCCTTAGTTCTCAGCTATAAGCATCAAAATTAAAAGAAATAAACATTTGAAATATATCAGTCTGGGTAATGAATGAATATAATATACAAGTTTCACCTTTTGAATGGAATTAATGAAATAAATCAACTTTGGATGATATTCAATTATATGACCAGCACCTGTAGACTACATGGGGTCAAGAATAAAGCATATCATTGCCAATGTTAAAAGAGATTTATGAGTATTTACCCTATACAACCTAACTGATGTTTCTATGATTTTCATTTTATTTATTGTAACAGGGTGTTTGCCATTTTTTTTAGATATGACTGTTTTTGACTTACTATTTGCAAAAGAGCATGTTTCATTCATCATGAGTTCAATTTGGTCTCTTGAGTTCAGTGTTTATAGGAGAAATATGCGATTCAAATAACTGGGTTTGACATTTAAATGTGAATTACTGGAGTGAATCTTTCTGCAACAGAAATTGGAAACAAGACCCACGAACCTGCAAGACCACAATAAGTAGGAAGAAAGATTTGCTGCTTGCTGGAACAGTTCATACAGGTTAAGAGGCAAAAAGGTCAGAAGAGTGTATTTGTAGCTCCGCATCATGTTGTCCTGGAAACAAAACCCAATAGGAAAGTGTTAAACAATGAAGAAAACTGGCTTCCACTGGAAACATCAACATATGTGTGGCAGCCCAAAGGTACCAAATGTTGTTGAGTGCTTCCATAACTACTGATCAATAAATAAATAAAAAAGTATCTTGCGTACAGCATAACGCCCCCAGCGGAAACATACTAAAGATCTGCAGCCACAGGACTGATGAAAATGATGGTTGATGGTTGAATACTTGGGAGTTTCACCTACAAACCACTTCACCTCCTTAATGTTTTTTGTTGCTTGATAGAAGATCCCAAAGGGCTCACTTTTTCCGTTCTCTTCTCCCCAGCGTCTTATCCAGGTAAATCACAGTTCCAGGAGTTCCCTGTGCCACCCAGCCCTTGAGTCTCATGGATATGTTAGCGCATTTGTTGAATCATGTCTCTTTCGCACTTCTGTTTGTTTCTGGATGTTGTGTTTAAGGATAAACTCCTCATTGGCTAACGTTCTGGCAGTGTTCTCTCAAAGTTATAAACAGACGTTATTTCAACTTTAACTGAATATTTGTTCTATTCATTCCTATATTTAATAAGGATGAAAGATTAGCAGAAAAAGATTAGGCTACTTATACACTGATCACGGAAAGTTATTTTTCTGAAATATTTTAGCTGGAAATTCATTTAACTTTTTTTTCTAGCCTATATGATCACTGGAAAATATATCACAGAGCAAGGTTAAAATAAAACAATCTGTTTTCCCAACATCCAACTGGAGTTAAGTCAACTGTTGTCATAACAGCATAAAGGATGTGCTATTATTGAATCAGAGGGATATATTGTAATTAATAGAAAGAGCATGATTCTAAGTGTTCACAATAGTATTAATATTATATTGCCATATGCAGTGTGAACACTGTATACAAATGTTTTGTATGCTTGGACCAGATTTGCTTGAATGCGCATATAGGAACAAACACAATGAGGAATACTATATTCCACAATGCAACATACATGACTTGGCATTTAACTGAGGTACAAGAGTTTGCTTACTCATTAATTATTAATATAATATAATTAATAATACCACCATTTCTCCTCTTCTTTCTTCAGACCTTCTGCTGTTACTCTCCCGTTCAGTGGGGGCACTGCAGGCAAAACCAACTCTTGGCGATTAACTTTCTAAAATCTAGTGATGGGAAGTTTGGGTCATTTTAAGACTTGGACCTTTGAATCTCGTTCAGTAAAATGAACACGTCGTCTACTAACACAAACACTGATCACACTACAAAATATATAGCAATATATAACCTATAACAATATATCAATAATTATTTTCCATAACACTGAATGTTGCAACTAAGGTATTAAAGAGTTGGTTATTATTATTAAGTCTCTTTCCGGCTCAGACTGCATAGGTTAAGCTTATGGCTCAGTTACGTGATGAACGAACAACTCGAACAATCCAAAGACTCAAAACAGGGGAACTAATTCCAGTACAGAACCAATAGGATGTTGTTTATGCGGTACTGAGCAGCTCACTCCCCGACATGACTTGTTCTTCCCGAGTCACATTAAAGATTCGTTCAAAATGATCTAATCATTCAAGAATGACCCATTACTACTAAAATCATTGACTTGAGCGAGACACGTACAATGCTGAAAGGCATCTCTACAAAAACAGCTGCAACAATTTATTAATTTATGGATCTAAATGGTACATCCAAAATGAAGTCAAGTCACCTTTATTTATATTGCTCTTTATACAATACAGATTGTTGTTAGCTTTATGGAGTATACATGAGATTAGGTAATGATCCGAGATATCATCGTTCTGCTGCAGAATTTTGAATTTTAAACATTTCCTTTAATACAGTTGCACCACATGGCATTCAACTTGAACTAACCTTGCCTTGTAATTAAATGTCAAATGTTTTTTCTTTTTTTTCAAATATTAATAATCAAAGCATTTTTTAAAAAAAATAACAATAATAATAAAACATTATGCCACACTACTTAAAACTGTTTTGTATTTTACTTTATTGTGATATCAGGACAGTTGTATCTCTCCGACATCCCTGCATCCTCAATAAAAAAAAAATATATTAATACAGAAATTAAAAACATGCTCGTTACTAACTATAAGTGTATTCAAAACATTCCATGTATAAACTGCACTTTTTTAATGTATTTTTAAATAAATTAATAGGTCATCATGTTTATCGCCCCTTTCACACTGCAATTCCAGAAAATACACTGGTAATGTGTCCCGGCAATTGTTCCCGGGTCGCTAGATTTTGCCCTTTTCACACTGCCAGTGATTACCTGGAATATGTGCGTGCATTCACACACAACCCGTAAAGGTCCTGTAAAGACACATGACATCAGGATGTGACGTGTAATGTACGAGTCGAAAAGGCTAGGCACGTTAACTTTCACTTAAGCTGGTGAAAGATCTCAGCTTCAGCGCGGAAAGTGAGGAACTAACAGATCTCTGATTCATTACAGTTTGCACATATTTTATTTTGTTGCGAATGTTGATCTGCCTTCAAAACACCTGGTAAAAAAGTTGCGTGATAACGTGCGTCATCACTACGACACACCCTTTACACCATTAACTCTGGCTTTCGTTCACACAGAGCTCGTTCCAGGACTGAACCCGGCAATGTTACTAGGTCCCCAACCCAGGATCAATCCCGGGACGTGTTTGCGTTCACACAGAAGGCGACCCAATTTTCCGGGTCCAACGTGCAGTGTGAAAGGGGCTATTGAATTTCTACAATTTACTAAATCAAGTCTACAAATCTTACAATTAGACCAATTTGCATTACATAGCCATTATTGGATAAGGCTTGGTCTCAGTCATAACGCATGGATTTACTGATAATGATCTTTCTTCAAACATGTTACATCTCAAATCTATCTCAGTTTGATTGAAATGACAAATATTTTTGCAGTGTGGTTGGGGTTGGTGTAAAGTGGACCTAGTTGCTCTACTTGAGCACTGAAACCACTGTAAAAGCTATACCAGACATGCACCAGAGCAAAAGTAGCACAAATTAACTCAGATTCAAAGTTAAATCTCAGATGTTTTTACAACCAAGACTGCGCAATCAAGATGGCGGACAAGTCCACCCTTTCACTGAATTTTGTACCAAATACTCCCAGAACAGATGTTTAAATTGAAATACGGTCTAAGGTTGTTATATTTGTGTGGCATTGCTGTATATTTTACTTACAATAAATTCTTTGTTAAGGATCAGTCAATTCAGTTGAATCAGTTGAAATCAATCAGTTAAAAGGTAAGGCCAGAGGGAGATGCTCTTGCCAACAAATAGTTTCTACAAAGCAAAGACTGCGTGGTTCACTGCAAGAACAACATTGTGTTGGTGAAAATAGTGTTGGTTGAGACTGTGACTAATGAAAGCTGTCTAATTCCACATCAACGGCCAAATTTCTAAACCCATGTACAAACAGAACATTCGGGATGAGCACAATTACGATAAACCAAAGCAAATAAAGAAGCGTACTGAATGAAACACAAGATGTATAGACCAGCATATTTTCACTCCCCCAGTAACCGTACTCTAACCACTAGGAACTACACAAATGATTCAGAAGGACAAGCTTGGTTTTAATTTGCCATCAGTGTGTGGTTACATGCCGTGCCACGGTGGTTGGTGGATAGAAAGTAGTTTATTGACTAAAAGTTTCCTTTGTATTCGTAAACAATGCCTAATGTAAGCTTGTGAGCATCCGAAATATTTGAACGTTTTGAATTTTATAAATGATAATAATCATTTCATTTGTGGGCTGTTCATAAAAATAATGAAAATGAATGGAGGTACGCCATCCTGAAATGTTTTGTCATTTTTTTTGTCTTCAAAGAAACAGCGTGGTTTGCAAAATGAAAGTTTATAACAGTAGTTGACAAGAAACACTTTAGGGAAGTTGACATATCTGCCAGTATGATTTGCTATACTATAATATGTGTGAATCCAAACTGACATCACGAAAACAACATTATAGGAAACATAAGCTGTCTGGCACATATAACTGTGTAAACCTTTTATCACTGTGAGGGAAATGAAACCCTCAAACCTGCGTGACCACAACAAGAACTAAGAAATCGTTTGATGCTCGCTGAAACTTATGGGAAAGAAAGGTTATGGGGTGTTTTTGTATCTTTGCACCATGGTAACAACCCATTAGGAACAATATTTTTAATAAATATTATTCAGTGACTTCTATATTAAGTCAGTATGTATGTAAAAAAAAGTTTTAAAGGTACAGCATAATTAACGGCTCCGGTGGAAACATCGGAAAGATGTGCGGTGTGACGACTCATCAAAGCGGCCGTTGACCTGAACTTCTCAACAGAAATCATCTGAAGGGTTAAGAACATGGTTCAAGCTCTCATGACATTCAAAAGTTTCATTTTCTATATTGTGCTTATTATGTGTGTATGATTCACATTTTGGACCCACAGTTGATAAAGAATTCTGCATACTGTTTGTGAACTAAAACAAGAGTTTATACCGAATATAGATGTTACTTGGATTATTTAGATGTGTTAACACTTACAAGTAGGATATGTATTATTTTTTGGAGCAACCTCTTTCTTCTTCCATATTTCACAAAATCTGTCTGCCCCTAATCTGATACATAAAATGCCATGTTAAATATATATTATAGACATTGACAAATCTGTGTTCAATTGTGATTAAGAAAGAAATTAAGACTGCAGTTTTTAAAAATAATAAAATCAGGCTATTGAAATAATGTGATGTTGACAAATTCATATTTTGCATTTCACAATGCACAAGCCATTTTTTTTATTGTTTCTCGCTAATCAAAATTTGTTTCTATATGTATGTATGCAGTGCAATAATGTATTTGCATTAGAGGTAGTAAAACATTACTAAATATCTAGTTAAATGAAGGATTAAATGTACACTGTGGAGATTCACAAAGCACTTCTTCTGCTTACTGAAGCCTTTCATCTTTAATGTCCATAGCAGGTTTACATCACATCATCTTCCTTTCACAATGGTAAATTAGAGTTTCATTCATGTAACCTGTAATCCACTAGTCTCATAATGGTATGTTAGCATCATGTCTCTTTTATTAACTCTTCTGGAATTTGACAGGAGAAAAAGTAGCCAATGAAAAGGCATTGCATATTTTGCATATTTTATTGCATTTTTGGTTGATAATAAACGTGACTTATTATTTACAGTTTGTTAAACAAACCTTGTATACCATATTGCAAAAGGTTAAGCGCATTGCATCATTAAGCCTTCAGTTCTGACTCAGGTTGGTTTTCTAATCAGACTTGTTTTTTGCTTAGTGGACTATCAAAAATCCCCAAAATCCCACTAAAAATTTCTAACTGTAACTCCTCCTTCATTTTGTTGACTGTATTGCCCCAGTGATTTAAGCCCGAAGGCCTCAGATCAAAAGGTTAGTGACTGTACAGATTTGTTCATGCAGTCCCACATAATTATGACTTTGTTCCTTGTATTCACACACTAAAAAAATTAATTAATTATCCTTAATTACTTACTACTTCCTATATAGACCAATAATCTCTATAGACACTATAGACCAATAATCATCAATCGATTACAAAATGAAAAAAAAAAGTGTTTGGTCCCTGCTCAGCGTGTGCAGTGGGGAGCACCAATAGAGATACTACTTGCGCTCTTAAAGGAGTAGAGAGCACTCCATAGCCGTATCTCGGTTTCAAAATAACTTTGCAGTGATTAAGCCCAAACTCAAGGCATGAAACTCTTACTAACAGCGCTTATAAGACACCCATTCACTTAACTGTTGCCAAAGCAAGGAGAAGGCCCATTTTAAGCGATAAGGGCCGCAAGTCATCTGAACTGAGTGGCTTAAATGGGGGCCATTTTAGGGCCCCTAGGACCATGGATAAGTCCCAACTCAGAACAGACTGTGGGCAAAGAGGATTCAGTCTCTTCACACCCTTCAGAAATTTAACGACCAAGTAGTTTCTGCCTATTGAATGGCCGGCCTCAAGAGATTGTTTCGCTGTGATGGCTGCCACATATACTTTGAGTGTGGATGGGGCGCACCCCTTATCCAGCAACTCTTGCAGAGAGGTCAGCATGCAGGACACGTCACATGAAAATGGGTCCAATTGTCGTGCAGAGCACCAGTTGAGGAATACTGACCATTTCTGGCATTTCTGACTCACCTGATGATCTGGGGTATCAGGGCGATAGGAGGAAACACATACAGGCGAGCCCTGGGCCAGTCGTGGGCCAGTGTGTGTTGAGAAAAATATTGGGCAATGAGAGTTGTCTTCCAAGGCAAAGAGGTCGACCTTTGCCTTCTGGACAGCATTAATAATGATATAAGACACCACTGTCATGCCGTCTGAATGAACTAGGACGTGGTGGCATTTAATGGCTGGAAAGAAGGATATTAAGGGCTAAGGAGACGACAAACGTTTCCAGTCAGTTGATATATAGGCATCTCTGCTGAGCTGTCCAAGAGCCAAATGCCAGATTGCCCTCCAACAGCACGCCCCACCCTGAGTTAGACACGTCGGTTGTGATCACCTTCCTTCTGGAGGCCACATCCATCCTCACTCCTGTCTGAAACAGGTGAGTGGTCTTCCAGGGGGCCACAGCTTCGATACAGCAGTGGTCCACCCTGACCGGAAATTTC
Organism: Carassius auratus; assembly: GCF_003368295.1. NCBI lineage: Eukaryota > Metazoa > Chordata > Actinopteri > Cypriniformes > Cyprinidae > Carassius > Carassius auratus. The sequence continues at coordinate 6,571,055 of NC_039289.1, forward strand.
TTTAACCGCCAAAAGAGTGGGATGGGACTCAGGCTTTTAGCCAAAATTGGAGGGGCAGCATGTGGAGCAGGCCCAGTGGAGTCCAAACGGAAGGACTGCATACTGATATGCCACTCCCACTCCCCAAATCTCAAGAATCTGTAATGGGGAGTCTTCTGTAATGGGGAGCTATGTGGATGTGAAAGTAAGTATCTTTCTAATCCATGGTCAAAAACCAATCCACTGGGGAAATATGCGTGAGAATCTTTTTGACTGACATCACCCTGAACGACCGGTGCAAAAGTGAGCTGTTCAGATGACTGTGATCTAGAATGGGTCTGAGCCCGCTGTCTCTCTTTGGGACGAGGAAATTGTACTGCAGGACATCACCTCCTGAAAACGAAACTCCATCTATCAAGCAGTTTTTTGGTGTGTTCCTGCTAAGGCGAGAACAGAGCCACTCTTTTTCCTCTCTCGGGTCCAGCACAACTCGTGGGCTGACTCACGTCGATTAAGGTCCGCATAGAATTGAAGCACTGTAGGATTTTTGGAGAGGTGCACATCAGGCTACGGCATAGGCAACGGTTTAGGAGGTGTATCTATGTGTAGGCTACATTGAAGGTTTGACACAGAAGTATAAATCAGCCTTAACGCATACAGCACAATAACATTATGTGGGGGATATTTTTAAATTCTAATGACGGAAAAATCACACCTTTTCTGTCGTAAAATAATGTGCGAAAAATGACGGAAACAGATTTTTTCTTGTGCACAGCTTGTTACAGAACCTAGCTATGATTGGCCAATTGCAGTATTCATGAATTATCTATCATTCATTATCTTTCATTCATTTAATATTCTTACATTTCATTTGCATAGTAAGTTTGGCATTATACACATTATTTACCCAAAGGGGATGGTGGTTTTACTGCTGTTTGTCATATTTTTCAACCTTGGGGATGCCAACCCCCAAAATCCCCCCTCAATTAGAGCCTTCTTTCTTGATAAAGCTGCTGTGAAAACATGGGAAAAGTTGACGAGGAAGAAGTTCGGGTGATGCGTTCTTTACAAAGGTGGAGCAAAATACTTCATTGCACCATCTATAGTGCATTGTGACTGGATGTTTACACTGTCAATAGGAGACAAACCAATGGGCCACTGGCTGCTCACTGTCCCTGGGTGATGGTCCTTGGCAAAAAACAAACAAACAAATAAAAAAACCTTCTGTCAGGTGTGTTGGTCCACGGGGAATGTGATGTTTAGATAGGAGCTAGGAGCTGCACTTGCATGCCCGTTTCAAAGATGGCCGCTGAGTGACATGACTTGCTGTAAATGGACTTTGGCAAAGAGAACACTGACAACACAGTGACAGACAAGACAGAGTAGCTTTCAAATTTTGTCATATTGTAAGGAATCCAAACAATAAATACCATTTTGTTGCTCTTTAATGTTTCATGGTAGATCGCTATAACACCTCAGCAATGTTTGGAATAACGGCGTTTAAAAGAACGGCGTTATGTAACGACGTTATTTTTTCAGTAACGGGGTAATCTAACTAATTACTTTTCCCGTCGTTACAACGCCGTTAACGTTACTGAACGTTAAATGCGGTGCGTTACTATGCATTGATTTAATAAACTATGCAATCTGAACGCACCCCTTGCTCACACAGCGAGTGAGCAGGTGGGTTAACGGGGGGGTGACGTTATAAATTAGTCTCATTAAATATTGTTATGGACAAAATATTAAGATCCTTTACTTAAATTGAACAATCTCAGACACCTTGGTCCACGTATCACTTTTATTTTTTATGTCCCTGTACGCAAAAAGGGACACATCATAGATTATTGCAAACGTGAAAAAACAATAATCAACCTGTCCTCCATTGTGCTTGGGAACTAATGTGGTCAGAGCTGCGTTCTCTGGAATCCTCTCAAGCAGGTGAACTTCTACGTTTCGATTGGTTGCTGCCCAACCGCGTCATAGCTCATTACCATAAAGTTGCCTTGATTTCAACTCTGCTCGACGCTCTCAACGGCCAAGTCGCGCCGCTGCTCGACGCCGGCTTACATTGAAAATGAATGACTTCCGGCCACATGCCGGCACACACGGCAGCGCCAAACACACACACACAACAGCTACACAGAGATTCACAGCAGCAGCAGAAATGGCGAGCTAGGAGCAATCCGATGAAAAGTTGGCACTTTCAAGGTGGAGATATAAGCACTACTTCAAATTCATTGTGGTCAAAGGCAAGAATGTGCATGTAATGTGTACATGTAATGTGTGACACGCATCTACAAGTTGCCAAAAACACTTTTCTTACAAAGATAATACTTGAATTGCAGAATAAAACTCTTGCTGTCTGTTGATGTGCAATAAATATCGAAAGTTATGTACGAAAACCGGTCTATTCTACTCATTTCAACTGACTTGTGAAAACTGAAAAAAAAAAAAAAAATTCTCTGACATATAGCAACTTTTATTTTTTACAGTAACGCAAATAGTTACTTTCCCTGGTAACGAGTTACTTTTATTATAGAGTAATTCAGTTACTAACTCAGTACTTTGAAAGTAGTGAGGAACTATAACTAATTACTTTTTTAAAGTAACGTTCCCAGCAGAGCACCGCAGTTAAAGCAGCACTGATCATCTCTTCCTCTTTACTAGTTATAGCACGAAATAAACATGAATGAACAGAAGGTATCTTGTTTCAACTGAGGAAAGACGTCATACACCCCATTTTTCAAGTTCAAGTCCAACGTTTACCTACTCTCTGTGGTGTTGTTGCTATGGTGTTCTAGGTTGGCGAGAGGTTGATGATGTCACGAGGAAGGCGACGAGGAAGCGCCCGTGTGTTATGTATGTGTAACGTTGCCTAAAGAAAGTAAAGTGAACACGTTCATACAGTTTGAATCCAGAGTCTTCATTTAAAAGACGCGACATGGTGTCAGAAGTGCTGTAGTTTGACGTGTTACCTGATTGAGTTTTGCTCGCGAAGCCCGGAGACGTGGGAAGAACGTGCGAGCTGAAATGGATGGCGGAGATAATGCGGTCGCTGCACCGAGAGCAGCGGGACCGAGCGCTACTTTCAGCATACGGCCGCCTGAGCCGTTCGACTTCTCTAAACCACAAGAATGGGCAAAATGGATTCGGAGGTTTGAACGGTTCCGATTGGCGAGCAACCTGCAAGAAAACTCGGATGAAAATCAGGTGAATACTTTCATTTACTGCATGGGAGATGAGGCGGATGATATTCTCCGTGGGTTACCACTGGCAGACGCTGACAAAACAAAGTATGACGCAGTAAAAGCAGGTTTTGAGGCACATTTCGTTGGGAGAAGAAATGTAATTTACGAACGGGCACGTTTCAATATGCGTAAACAGGAGGAAAATGAGACTGTTGATTCATTTGTGACAGCTTTGTATGCTCTGGCTGAACATTGCAATTATTTAGCATTACATGATGAGCTAATTCGGGACCGGCTCGTTGTGGGGTTGGCTGACAAACGGCTGTCTGAGCGTATGCAGCTGGATCATGAGCTGACCTTGGAAAAAGCAATAGCAATGGCGCGGCAAAGTGAGGAGGTGAAACGACAGCAAGCTGCGCTGAGAAGTGTGACAGACACTGTGGCTGCAGATGCGGGCTCTGTCGACAGAGTGTACAAAGGAAAGAATAACGTTGGGAGACCCCAAAAAGGAAATGGTCCTAAACAGAAATCACATATAGTACACTCCAGTAAGATGAATAGCAACCAGTGCCATAAGTGTGGTAGCTCCCCAGCACACGCAAAACGTGACTGTCCAGCAAATGACGTAAAATGTCACTCCTGTGGGAAAAAAGGGCACTACAAGCGGGTGTGCACATCATCAAAAACTGTGCGTGAAGTGTGTGAGGGGGACCCTATATTTCCTGGCAGCATCACAGGTACTGGCGAACCATGGATGGTAAACTTAAACATTAGACACAAATGTGTGCCGTTTAAGATTGATACTGGCGCGGATGTCACTGTCATTCCAGTAGAGGTGTTTGAGGAGATTTTTAATAAAGACCCACCTACCCTCAAGGATGCGACGAGGCCATTACTTGGTCCAGGGCAAGATCCCTTAGATGTTGTGGAAGTTGCTAGTCTGCTGTTGAAGAGAGGTGAAAAACAGTTTGAGGAAGATGTGTACATAATCAAAAATCTGCACACTGCACTTCTGGGCAGACCGGCTATTGCAAAGCTTGAGCTTGTGGCACAACATTGATATGGAAATATTAAAGACAAGTTATCCAAAATTGTGCAGCGGTCTGGGGGAAGTACGACAGCCATATGTTATCAGGCTCAAACCAGGGGCTTCTCCATTCTCTCTTAAAACCCCAAGACGTATCCCGTTACCTTTAATGAGTAAAGTTAAAGAAGAGCTGAGCCGTATGGAGATTTTGGGGGTAATCAGCAGGGTGGAGGAACCAACAGACTGGTGTGCTGGTATGGTGGTGGTCCCAAAGAAGTCAGGTGCTGTTCGGATATGTGTAGACCTCTCCAAGTTAAATGAGTCAGTTCGCCGGGAAAAATACATCCTGCCATCAGTTGAACAGACATTAGGAATGCTTGCTGGAGCACAGATCTTCAGTAAGTTAGATGCCAATATGGGATTCTGGCAGATACCATTGTCAGAGGATTCTGCGCGCTACACAATGTTCATAACTCCATTTGGCCGTTTCTTCTTCAAACGGCTTCCCTTCGGTATATCATCTGCGCCAGAACACTTCCAGAATAGAATGGCTACAGAGGTTACTGAAGGACTGGAAGGCACGGTGTGTCATATTGATGATGTTCTGGTGTGGGGAAGAACAAGGGAGGAACATGACACCCATTTGCATGCAGTACTGAGGAAAATGCAAAAGGCAGGCATGACCCTTAATGTCGAGAAGTGTGAGTTGTCAAAGCGGACAGTACACTTTTTAGGGCACATTATTTTTGGTGATGGCATTAGCCCAGACCCCATGAAAACAGCAGCCATCAGGGACATGTCGGAGCCCTCAAATGTGAGTCAATTGCGAAGCTTCCTGGCGATGGTAAATCAGCTTGGGAAGTTTATTCCCCGACTGGCGGATAAAGACAAAGCTCTCCGTGACCTGCTGTCGAAAAAGAACTGTTGGATTTGGGGCATTGAACAAGCCAATGCGTTCCAGGCTCTGAAAGACGTACTGTCATCCCCCCCTGTTCTTGCCATCTATGACGCGAATAGAGACTGTAAAGTGTCAGCGGATGCTTCGTCCTACGGACTGGGAGCCGTCCTACTTCAAAGGTGGCCAGAAGGTTGGAAGCCAATAGCGTATGCGTCAAGATCTCTTTCTCAGACTGAGCAGAGATACGCGCAAGTGGAGAAAGAAGCCTTGGGGCTCACATGGGCATGCGAAAGATTCAAAGACTTTGTCATTGGCAAACATTTCACATTGGAAACTGACCACAAGCCATTACTGAGTCTCTTAGGATTGCAAGCTCTGGATGCTCTCCCTCCTCGTATCCAGAGGTTCAAAATGCATCTGATGTGTTACTCCTACTCCATTGTTCACGTGCCAGGAAAGGATTTGTGGGTAGCTGACACTCTGTCACGTGCTCCGGTAAAGCAGTGTGAGCTTCATGAAGAGAGAGAGTTTTGGAGGACACTAACATTTATGTTGACGCTATCATGGGGAATTTGCCAGCAAGCACAACCTACCTGGGACAGCTGAGAGAAGACTTAAAGAATGACAAGGTATGCTCCAGTGTGATGAAACTGTGTGTTGAAGGGTGGACAGAGCACAGCCGGAGAGATCCAATACTGAAGCGTTACTGGGCAGAACGGGCTCTCTTAACTGTGCAGGACGACCTGTTGCTGAGAGGCACGAGGTTGGTCATTCCAGCCGCTATGAGAAATGATGTCCTTAGCAAGTTGCATGAGGGGCATTTAGGACTTGTAAAATGCAGAGAGCGGGCAAGACAATCAGTATGGTGGCCAGGGTTAAGTAATCAGCTGAAGGAATTGGTGCTCAACTGCAGGACATGCCTCAAGGAGAGACTAAACCCAAAAGAACCACTCATGCCCACTCAGTTTCCAGACAGACCCTGGCAAAGGTTAGGAGCTGATTTATTCATGCTGGGAACTAAGACGTACCTGCTAGTGGTGGATTACTATTCCAGGTATGTGGAGATTGCTCAGTTATCACCCAGTAGGTCTACTGACGTCATTGTCCACATGAAATCCATATTCGCACGGCATGGAGTTCCAGAGACACTAATTACAGAGAACGGGCCACAATTCTCTGGGCACTCATTTGCATCCTTTGCTGCTTCTTATGGATTTGTCCACGTTACTAGCAGCCCAAAGTTCCCCCAGAACAATGGAGAGGCTGAACGTGCAGTCAAGACAATAAAAGCTCTTTTCAAGAAAGCTGATGACCCTTACCTTGCTCTCCTAGCGTATCGTGCTACTCCTTTGCAGAATGGGTATAGCCCAGCACAGCTTCTTATGGGAAGAAGGCTGCTAACAACTGTGCCCACACTCTCATCATTGCTAGATCCAGCACTTCCTGATACTGATGCAATTTTCAGAAAGGAGAAGGAAAGAAAGAGTGCAGATGCAGAGCGCTTCAATAAACATCATAGAGCTAGAAAACTCAGCACACTACAGCCGGGGGAAGAAGTCTGGGTGTCTGATGCTAAAGAATAAGGAACGATTGTGGCCAGTCACTTGGCTCAACGGTCTTACCTTGTGAATACGCAACATGGGACTGTGAGACGTAATCGTTACCATCTGGTACCTATGCAAGCGTCAGCTAAGGATGATAAAAATGATACACAAGATCGCTCCTCGGACACAATCACTGAGTGGCACCCTGTCACTCAGGAATCAGAGGAGCAGGACATTCCTGATGTGGTGTCTACACCTATGTGGCGAGTGGGGCGGGGCCGAGAGACGTGGGACTCGATACCGACGGTGGGGCTCAGGTGTAGCTCATCTCCAATCACTACACCTGGCCTCACTCCTCGTTCCCAAGCCTCTCGGCCCCGCCCCACTCGCCACAACCTAGAACTAGGTGTGGGAGACGGATCGTGAAACCTGCAAGGTTGAACCTGTAAACGTGTGTGGTTTACTGCTGCATTATAGTTACAAATACATTGCCACTTAATGTACATAAAAAATAAAAAATAAATGTTCGAAATAGGAAGACAAATGTTATAATTACTTGGTTTGTTTAAGAGTTAGATAGGAGCAGACCTTCCAGCAAAAGAGGCAGAATAATCCTCTAAGGTCTGTTGAGACAAAGGTAGTCTACCCTTTGATCTCTAGAAAGGGGAGATGTGGTGTTGTTGCTATGGTGTTCTAGGTTGGCGAGAGGTTGATGATGTCACGAGGAAGGCGACGAGGAAGCGCCCGTGTGTTATGTATGTGTAACGTTGCCTAAAGAAAGTAAAGTGAACACGTTCATACAGTTTGAATCCAGAGTCTTCATTTAAAAGACGCGACACTCTCCTGTCTGGTTTGTTTTTCGGACAAAAAGGGCAGATTTGGCATTATGATTGGTCAATTGCTTGTCAATCAAACTCCCTGCAAAGGGTCAGTTAAGTGGTTACAAAATGTGCAGTCATGTTACTTTAGCTCATTTTAATTAATTAAACTGAAGAATCAAAAAAATTATACATAGATTTTTTTATTTTTGAGTACATATGAAATGATCTTGTGTAATGTAAACAAGTTTTGGAAGAGAATTTGCTTGAAATAGCAATATCTAAAAAGGTGCTTTCCCTAAACAGAAATAAACACAATTCCAAAGGGATTTCCCTCAGATTTTCCCCTCAAACATGAGACAATGGAGAGTGTCCTAAATCAAACACATACATATGTGAAATTCAAAATTATACAAAATGTATACGTCTATAACAAAAATATTTAAGCATAAATCATGAGGGAAAAAAAATTACAGCATAGAGCATCTAAAATATTGACTGGTGATCCTATTTTTATAAGAAAAATACTAAATATTAATAATCACAAAGTGCACTGTTAAGACGTTATAAAAGTCATAAAAAAGAGGACAACATAGAGAGCGCTGTCAGCTTATGTGTGTGTGTGTGTGTGTGTGTGTGTGTGTCTGTGTGTGTGTGTATGTATACATACATAAATATGGTTTATATTATTTACAGTTTGTTAAACAAGCTATGTATATCACATTGCAAACGAAAGGTTAAATTTAATGCATCGCATCATTAAGCCTTCAGTTCTGACTCAGGTTGGTTTTCTAACCAATCGGACTGTTTTCTACTTAGCGGACGATCAAAAATCCCCAAAATCCCACTAAAAATTTCTGACTGTAACTCCTCCTTTTTATTATGTCAACTTCTATGTGTGTGTATATATCTGAATATATACATAACATAGACGTTGACATATTTTGGTGACAAATAAATAAATACTATATATATATATATATATATATATATATATATATATATATATATATATATGGAAAGTACTCCTACCCCCTTAAATGTTTCACTCTTTGTTATATTGCAGCCATTTGCTAAAATCATTTGTTCATTTTTTTTCCTCATTAACGTACACACAGCACCCCATATTGCCAGAAATAAACTGAATTCTTGACACTTTTGCAGATTTATTAAAAAAGAAAAACTTAAATATCACATGGTCCTAAGTACTCAGACCCTTTGCTGTGACACTCATATGCAGGGCTGTTCAAATCTTTTTTGATCAGCTCCAACCCTGATCAAACTCACCTACCTGTCATTTTCTAATGATCCCAAAGACATTGACTAATGGCTCAGGTGAGTTTGTCAAATGAACTGCCTGAAGAGCTCAGAGACAGAATTGTGGCAAGGCACAAATCTGGCCAAGGTTACAAAACAATTTCTGCTGCACTTAAGGTTTCTAAGAGTGGTCTCCAAAGTCCTTAAATGGAAGATGTTTGGGATGACCAAAACCAGCCAAAAGAAATAAAATAAAGTCCTCTGTGACATCTTGACATCTCAGCCCTCTAAATATATAGGCTCATTTACCCTATAAATAGACCAACGCACCAATAAAAACAAGTCTTTTTTTTTTTTACAAATTTTAAATTAAGATGGGTATTTGGCAATAACGAAATTAAGGGGGCTTTCATACTTGGTCCGAACCCGAGTTCGGTTGCTCCCCCTGCCCCCGCTGGACTGTGTTCATATTATAATATTTGAGTCCGAACCGCGGTTCGCTTGCGTCATCAGGCCAGCAGCTGTTTACCTGTTGCTTGGAGAAGGTGGCAAATGCATAACATTACTCTCGGCACTTTTATGTATTACGTTTTTGAACTGTTCGTTTTGTTGATAAAGCTTCAGTACATAATGGCACTTGCGTCAGTCTTACGAATGTACTGAAAATGCTCTAAAGAACGTTGAAGGCGAACATAAACGAGATCAAATATTTTCAAAGAATTTGTCATTAAAAGTGGTTCACTTCCGCGATTTGGTACGATTGCGTTCACATAAGCAGCGAACCGTACCAGAGTTCACATGAAGCGTACCCCAGGCCACCGTTTTTAAGCGGACACGGGTACTGTTCGCGGGTGCACATCCGAGTACGGAAGACAGCGTTCACATCATCCTAACAAACCGAACTCTGACATCAATCGAACCCAGGTGCGCACCAAAAGTGCTAGTGTGAAAGCACCCTAAGATAAAGTCTCCATCGGATTTGCCTCACCACTAGCAGCTGACATTTAATAAAAGAATAATGCCAACATTAGCGTAAATACTCAGTCCACATTATGCATTTAAGACTCAATGAATATTTAGTTATTTAAAAACCTTTACTCACAGAGATTAGGCTAAGCCTACATGTTTTTGTGGAGGAACATGATTGAATCCACTGTAAATAATAAAATCAGGCTATTGAAATAATGTGATGTTGACAAATTCATATTTTGCATTTCACAATGCACAAGCCATTTTTTTATTGTTTCTCGCTAATCAAAATTTGTTTCTATATGTATGTATGCAGTGCAATAATGTATTTGCATTCGAGGTAGTAAAACATTACTAAATATCTAGTTAAATGAAGGATTAAATGAACACTGTGGAGATTCACAAAGCACTTCTTCTGCTTACTGAAGCCTTTCATCTTTAATGTCCATAGCAGGTTTACATCACATCATCTTCCTTTCACAATGGTAAATTAGAGTTTCATACATGTAACCTGTAATCCACTAGTCTCATAATGGTATGTTAGCATCATGTCTCTTTTATTAACTCTTCTGGAATTTGACAGGAGAAAGTAGCCAATGAAAAGGCATTGCATATTTTGCATATTTTATTGCATTTTTGGTTGATAATAAACATGACTAATATTATTTACAGTTTGTTAAACAAACCTTGTATACCATATTGCAAAAGGTTAAGTGCATTGCATCATTAAGCCTTCAGTTCTGACTCAGGTTGGTTTTCTAATCAGACTTGTTTTTTGCTTAGTGGACCATCAAAAATCCCCAAAATCCCACTAAAAATTTCTAACTGTAACTCCTCCTTCATTTTGTTGACTGTATTGCCCCAGTGATTTAAGCCCGAAGGCCTCAGATCAAAAGGTTAGTGACTGTACAGATTTGTTCATGCAGTCCCACATAATTATGACTTTGTTCCTTGTATTCACATCACTCAAAAAATTAATTAATTATCCTTAATTACTTACTACTTACTCTATAGACCAATAATCTCTATAGACACTATAGACCAATAATCATCTATCGATTACAAAATGAAAAAAAAAGTGTTTGGTCCCTGCTCAGCGTGTGCAGTGGGGAGCACCAATAGAGATACTACTTGCGCTCTTAAAGGAGTAGAGAGCACTCCAAAGCCGTATCTCGGTTTCAAAATGACTTTGCAGTGATTAAGCCCAAACTCAAGGCATGAAGCTCTTACTGACAGCGCTTATCAGACACCCATTCACTTAACTGTTGCCAAAGCAAGGAGAAGGCCCATTTTAAGCGATAAGGGCCGCAAGTCATCTGAACTGAGCGGCTTAAATGGGGGCCATTTTAGGGCCCCTAGGACCATGGATAAGTCCCAAGGATTCAGTCTCCTCACACCCTTCAGAAATGTAACGACCAAGTCGTTTCTGCCTATTGAATGGCCGGCCTCAAGAGATTGATTCGCTGTGATGGCTGCCACATATACTTTATGTGTGGATGGGGCATACCCCTTATCCAGCAACTCTTGCAGAGAGGTCAGCATGCAGGACACGTCACATGAAAATGGGTCCAATTGTCGTGCAGAGCACCAGTTGAGGAATACTGACCATTTCTGGCATTTCTGACTCACCTGATGATCTGGGGAATCAGGGCGATAGGAGGAAACACATACAGGCGAGCCCTGGGCCAGTCGTGGGCCAGCGTGTGTTGAGAAAAATATTGGGCAATGAGAGTTGTCTTCCAAGGCAAAGAGGTCGACCTTTGCCTTCTGGACAGCATTAATAATGATATAAGACACCACTGTCATGCTGTCTGAATGAACTAGGACGTGGTGGCATTTAATGGCTGGAAAGAAGGATATTAGGGCTAAGGAGACGACAAACGTTTCCAGTCAGTCAGTATATAGGCATCTCTGCTGAGCTGTCCAAGAGCCAAATGCCAGATTGCCCTCCAACAGCACGCCCCACCCTGAGTTGGACACGTCGTTGTGATCACCTTCCTTCTGGAGGCCACATCCATCCTCACTCCTGTCTGAAACAGGTGAGTGGTCTTCCAGGGGGCCACAGCTTCGATACAGCAGTGGTCCACCCTGACCGGAAATTTCTTTAACCGCCAAAAGAGTGGGATGGGACTCAGGCTTTTAGCCAAAATTGGAGGGGCAGCATGTGGAGCAGGCCCAGTGGATTCCAAACGGAAGGACTGCATACTGATAGGCCACTCCCACTCCCCAAATCTCAAGAATCTGTAATGGGGAGTCTTCTGTAATAGGGAGCTATGTGGATGGGAAAGTAAGCATCTTTCTAATCCATGGTCAAAAACCAATCCACCAGGGAAATATGCGTGAGAATCTTTTTGACTGACATCACCCTGAACGACCGGTGCAAAAGTGAGCTGTTCAGATGACTGAGATCTAGAATGGGTCTGAGCCCGCTGTCTCTCTTTGGGACGAGGAAATTGTACTGCAGGACATCACCTCCTGAAAACGAAACTCCATCTTTCAAGCAGTTTTTTGGTGTGTTCCTGCTAAGGCGAGAACAGAGCCCCTCTTTTTCCTCTCTCGGGTCCAGCACAACTTGTGGGCTTACTCACGGCGATTAAGGTCCGCATAGAATTGAAGCACTGTAGGATTTTTGGAGAGGTGCACATCAGGCTACGGCATAGGCAACGGTTAAGGAGGAGTATCTATGTGTAGGCTACAGTGAAGGTTTGACACAGAAGTATAAATCAGCCTTAACGCATACAGCACAATAACATTATGTGGGGGATATTTTTTAATTCTAATGACGGAAAAATCACACCTTTTCTGTCGTAAAATAATGTGCGAAAAATGACGCAAACAGATTTTTTCTTGTGCACAGCTTGTTACAGAACCTAGCTATGATTGGCCAATTGCAGTATTCATGAATTATCTATCATTCATTATCTTTCATTCATTTAATAATCTTACATTTCATTTGCATAGTAAGTTTGGCATAATACACATTATTTACCCAAAGGGGATGGTGGTTTTACTGCTTTTTGTCATTTTTTTCAACCTTGGGGATGCCAACCCCCAAAATCCCCCCTCAATTAGAGCCCTCTTTCTTGATAAAGCTGCTGTGAAAACATGGGAAAAGTTGACGAGGAAGAAGTTCGGGTGATGCGTTCTTTACAAAGGTGGATCAAAATACTTCATTGCACCATCTATAGTGCATTGTGACTGGATGTTTACACTGTCAATAGGAGACAAACCAATGGGCCACTGGCTGCTCACTGTCCCTGCGTGATGGTCCTTGGCAAAAAAACAAACAAACAAATAAAAAAACCTTCTGTCAGCCCCTTAGGTGTGTCGGTCCATGGGGAATGTGATGTTTAGATAGGAGATAGGAGCTGCACTTGCATGCCCGTTTCAAAGATGGCCGCCGAGTGACATGACTTGCTGTAAATGGACTTTGGCAAAGAGAACACTGACAACACAGTGACAGACAAGACAGAGTAGCTTTCAAATTTTGTCATATTGTAAGGAATCCAAACAATAAATACCATTTTGTTACTCTTTAATGTTTCATGGTAGATCGCTATAACACCTCAGCAGTGTTTGGAATAACGGTGTTTAAAAGAACGGCGTTAGGTAACGACGTTATTTTTTCAGTAACGGGGTAATCTAACTAATTACTTTTCCCTTCTTTACAACGCCGTTAACGTTACTGAATGTTAAATGCGGTGCGTTACGATGCATTGATTTAATAAACTATGCAATCCGAACGCACCCCTTGCTCACACAGCGAGTGAGCAGGTGGGTTAAAGGGGGGTTGAAATGCTCATTTTCACTCAATCTCCAGTTAATCTTGAGTACCTATAGAGTAGTACTGCATCCTTCATATCTCCAAAAAGTCTTTAGTTTTATTATATTTATAAGAGAAAAATAGTCTGTGCTGATTTTTTCCGGAAAAACACGAGCGTCTGGAGGCGTGACGTGTGGGCGGACCTAAAGAATCACGATCGTGAGTAGGCTTTTGCGTTGAGAGCGTTTGGAAGTTGTGACATTACCGTGAGGAAAAAAACATCATCCAAAACAAACCATGGCTTACAGTCAGATTCAGCCGTTTATTTGTGATCCAGAATCAGATCCTGAGGCTGAAATTGAACAAGAGCAGCAGCAGCAATGACTACAGCAGGACATCTGTATGTGGTATGTATTGAAACTGTATATATTTGCTTAGCGGTTTTGGAAAATGACTAAGTTCCACTTTATGTTTTTTTTTTTTTTTTTTAAGGTGTACACGTGGAAAGTGCAGTTTGATGACAACATCGCATGTTGTTTACTTTATGTGCTTACGCACCGATAGCTAAGTTAACAACACAGAGATATTTGAAGCAGTTTTACTCACCGCCTGCGGTTCCAACACACGATCGTGACCCTTTTTCGTTGGGATTGCATTATCCTTAAGAAATAAACGATATGCAAATCTGGCGTCAAACTGGGCCTTGTTTGTAAAACAAGCATCTTCGAAATGCAGGGAACAAACAAAAACACTTGCACAACTCCGTCGATGCTCTGTAAAAATAAACTCAGTCCACTGGTCCCTTAATGTTTTTTTTTTTTTTTTTTGGTAATCTGTGCAGGGTTGTCTTGCCCTCGCAACCAAAAACACACTTCTTTTGTGACATTTCGCGACGCTCTCACTCTGATCAGTGACTGTGCGTTCACACCGCCGGTGTCGAGAGCGTCAGAAATCGCTCTTGCCACTCTGCTCACGACGCTGCAGAAAGATTCGAGAGCGCTCAGATGCTCTGACGTAAATCGAATGCTTATTTTGTATTTAAAGTGGCCGCAAAGCAAACAAGCTTGTTGATCTCGTGCAGACTAACCACAAGGGGGGTGACGTTATAAATTAGTCTCATTAAATACTGTTGTGGACGAAATATTAAGATCCTTTACTTAAATTGAACAATCTCAGACACCTTGGTCCACGTATCACTTTTAATTTATTTTTTATGTCCCTGTACGCAAAAAGGGACACATCATAGATTATTGCAAACGCGAAACAGCAATAATCAACCTGTCCTCCATTGTGCTTGGGAACTAATGTGGTCAGAGCTGCATTCTCTGGAATCCTCTCAAGCGGTTGACTTCTACGTTTCGATTGGTTGCTGCCCAACCGCGTCATAGCTCATTACCATAAAGTTGCCTAGATTTCAACTCTGCTAGACGCTCTCAACGGCCAAGTCGCGCCGCGCCGCTGCTCGACACCGGCTTACATTGAAAATGAATGACTTCCGGCCACTTTGACGTTATTGTCTCTGCTCCGCTCTGCTCTACAGGAGCTCGCGCTCTTCCGGCAGAAGTGCCCTCAGGACCCATATAAGGAAATTCCGCTCCATTTAACGTCACACAGACACATACTCTTGTAACAAACCGGAAGAAGTATTTTTGGAACAGAAATACTCCATCAAACGTACAACTTAATTTTTTAAACTTTGTCCATGTTTAGCATGGGAATCCAACTCTTTAACAATATAAAAAACTCAGTATGCATGAAATAGCATTTCACCCCCCCCCCCCTTAATGACGAGATAAGCGATTATGATTGGCTAAGGCAGAGTCATGTGTTTCATGGTAGCCAATCAGAGCCAGTGTTTTTACACACATGCCGGCACACACGGCAGCGCCAGCGGCGCCAAACACACACACACACACACACACACACAACAGCTACACAGAGATTCACAGCAGTAGCAGAAATGGCGAGCCAGGAGCAATCCGATGAAAAGTTGGCATTTTCAAGGTGGAGATATAAGCGCTACTTCAAATTCATTGTGGTCAAAGGCAAGAATGTGCATGTAATGTGTACATGTAATGTGTACATGTAATGTGTGACACGCATCTACAAGTGGCCAAAAACACTTTTCTTACAAAGATAATACTTGAAGTGCAGAATAAAACTCTTGCTGTCTGTTGACGTGCAATAAATATCGAAAGTTATGTACGAAAACCGGTCTATTCTACTCATTTCAACTGACTTGTGAAAACTGAAAAAAATAAAAAAAATACAAATTCTCTGACATATAGCAACTTTTTTTATTACAGTAACGCAAATAGTTACTTTCCCTGGTAACGAGTTACTTTTATTATAGAGTAATTCAGTTACTAACTCAGTTACTTTTTGGAACAAGTAGTGAGTAACTATAACTAATTACTTTTTTAAAGTAACGTTCCCAACAGTGCACCTCAGTTCAAGCAGCACTGATCATCTCTTCCTCTTTACTAGTTATAGCACGAAATAAACATGAATGAACAGAAGGTATCTTTTTTCAACTGAGGAAAGACGTCATACACCCCATTTTTCAAGTTCAAGTCCAACGTTTACCTACTCTCCTGTCTGGTTTGTTTTTCGGACAAAAAGGGCAGATTTGGCATTATGATTGGTTGATTGCTTGTCAATCAAACTCCCTGCAAAGGGTCAGTTAAGTGGTTACAAAATGTGCAGTCATGTTACTATAGCTCATTTTAATTAATTAAACTGAAGAAGCAAAACAATTATATATAGATTTTTTATTTTTGAGTACATATGAAATGATCTTGTGTAATGTAAACAAGTTTTGGAAGAGAATTTGCTTGAAATAGCACTAGAAGTAAGGGGAAAAAAAATCTAAAAAGGTGCTTTCCCTAAACAGAAATAAACACAATTCCAAAGGGATTTCCCTCAGATTTTCCCCTCAAACATGAGACAATGGAGAGTGTCCTAAATCAAACACATAAATATGTGAAATTCAAAATTATACAAAATGTATACGTCTATAACAAAAATATTTAAGCATAAATCATGAGGGAAAAAAATTACAGCATAGAGCACCTAAAATATTGAATGGTGACGCTATTTTTATAAGAAAAATACTAAATATTAATAATCACAAAGTGCACTGTTAAGACGTAATAAAAGTCATAAAAAAAGAGGACAACATAGAGAGCATTGTCAGCTTATGTGTGTGTGTATGTATGTATATATATATATATATATATATATATATATTATATATATATATATATATATATATATATATATATATATATATAAATTATAAATATTCAGGTGCCATCAAACCAATGAAAATCTTTTTTGCATATTTATTATATTTTTGGTTGATAATAAATATGGTTTATATTATTTACAGTTTGTTAAACAAGCTATGTATATCACATTGCAAACGAAAGGTTAAATTTAGTGCATCGCATCATTAAGCCTTCAGTTCTGACTCAGGTTGGTTTTTCAAACCAATCGGACTGTTTTTTACTTAGCAGTCAATCAAAACTCCCCAAAATCCCACTAAAACTTTCTGACTGTAACTCCTCCTTCTTTTTATTATGTCAACTTCTATGTGTGTGTATATATCTGAATATATACACACACATAGAAGTTGACATATTTTGGTGACAAAAAAATAAATAAAGAATATTTATTTATTTATATATACACACACATATACATATATACATATATATATATATATATATATATACGGAAAGTACTCAGACCCCCTTAAATGTTTCACTCTTTGTTATATTGCAGCCATTTGCTAAAATCATTTGTTCATTTTTTTTCCTCATTAACGTACACACAGCACCCCATATTGACAGAAATAAACTGAATTCTTGACACTTTTGCAGATTTATTAAAAAAGAAAAACTTAAATATCACATGGTCCTAAGTACTCAGACCCTTTGCTGTGACACTTATATGCAGGGCTGTTCAAATCTTTTTTGATCAGCTCCAACCCTGATCAAACTCACCTACCTGTCATTTTCTAATGATCCCAAAGACATTGACTAACAGGCTCAGGTGAGTTTGTCAAAGGAACTGCCTGAAGAGCTCAGAGACAGAATTGTGGCAAGGCACAGATCTGGCCAAGGTTACAAAACAATTTCTGCTGCACTTAAGGTTTCTAAGAGTGGTCTCCAAAGTCCTTAAATGGAAGATGTTTGGGATGACCAAAACCGGCCAAAAGAAATAAAATAAAGTCCTCTGTGACATCTTAACATCTCAGCCCTCTAAATATATACGCTCATTTACCCTATAAATAGACCAACGCACCAATAAAAACAAGTCTTTTTTTTTTTACAAATTTTAAATTAAGATGGGTATTTGGCAATAACGAAATTAAGGGGGCTTTCATACTTGGTCCGAACCCGAGTTCGGTTGCTCAACTGTTTACCTGTTGCTTGGAGAAGGTGGCAAATGCATAACATTACTCTCGGCAGTTTTATGTATTATGTTTTTGAACTGTTCGTTTTGTTGATAAAGCTTCAGTACATAACGGCACTTGCGTCAGTCTTACGAATGTACTGAAAATGCTCTAAAGAACGTTGAAGGCGAACATAAACGAGATGTACAGCTCTCTGCTTGCAGCGCGTCAGTCACGCTCATCAGGAAAGTGAGTGAAACAAACACACATTTTCATCAAATAATTTGTCATTAAAAGTGGTTCACTTCCACGATTTGGTACGATTGCGTTCACATAAGCAGCGAACCGTACCAGAGTTCACATGAAGCGTACCCCAGGCCACCGTTTTTAAGCGGATACGGTTCGCGGGTGCACATCCGAGTACGGAAGACAGCGTTCACATCATCCTAACGAACCGAACTCTGACATCAATCGAACCCGGGTGCGCACCAAAAGTGCTAGTGTGAAAGCACCCTAAGATAAAGTCTCCATCGGATTTGCCTCACCACCAGCAGCTGACATTTAATAAAAGAATAATGCCAACATTAGCCTAAATACTCAGTCCACATTATGCATTTAAGACTCAATGAATATTTAGTTATTTAAAAACCTTTACTCACAGAGATTAGGCTAAGCCTACATGTTTTTGTGGAGGAACATGATTGAATCCACTGTATATGTCTTCAGCGCGTTCCTGCCCTCACTGATGGTGCATCATTATTCACTTATTATTCTCATTATTAACATGGTCAAAACTTTTCCACACCTCAGACTTCACTTTAGTTGCTGGTCCAACCAAAACCTAATCGCCAGAGGCAAGCCTCCGTTACACCTACTGTACTCAGCATCCATTTTCGTGCTAAATGAAACGCATCACATGACCGCTAGTTTATCTTGCAAACCAGAGCTCAAGCCCGAGCCCGGCTCGAGCCCGCGTAAGATGATATAAATTAAGCCCAAACGGACAAAGATCTTCAGCTCGACATGAAAGCCCCAATGGAGTTTGCTAAAAAAAAACACCTTAAATATTCTCTGGTCTGATGAGACCAAGATTGGCCTTAATTCTATGTGGAATATGTGGAGAAAACCAGGCACTGCCCATCCTCGGTCCAATACAGTCCCAACAGTGAAGCATGGTGGTGGCAGCATCATGCTGTGGGGGTGTTTTTCAGCTGCAGGGACAGGACGACTGGTTGCAAACAAGGGAAAGAAGAATGCGGCCGAGTACAGGGATATCCTGGATGAAAACTTCTCCAGTGTGCTCAGGACCTCAGACTGGGCCGAAGGTTCACCTTCCTACAAGACAATGACCCTAAGCACACAGCTAAAATAACATTTAAACCTAATTGAGCATCTCTGGAGTGACCTGAAAATGGCTGTTCACCAACGTTTACCATCCAGCCTGACAGAACTGGAGAGGATCTGCAAGGAGGAATGGCAGAGGATCCCCAAATCCAGGTGTGAAAACTTGTTGCATCTTTTCCAAAAAGACTCTTGGCTGTATTAGATCAAAAGGGTGCTTCTACTAAATACTGAGCAAAGGGTCTGAATACTTTGGGGCATGTGATATTTAAGTTTTTCTTTTTTAATAAATCTGCAAAAATGTCAATTCTGTGTTTTTTCTGTCAATATGGGGTGCTGTGTGTACATTGAGGGAAAAAAATAACAAATTATTTTAGCAAATGGCTGCAATATAACAAACAGTGAAAATTTTAAGGGGGTCTGAATATTTTCCGTACCTACTATCTATATATGTAATATGCAATTCACATTTTTTTTTCACCAAAATATTGTCCTGGTGTATTTTCTACAGGCTTATATGTTTCGGGCAATTGTGTGTGCATATTAATAATTAAGCATCTTCAAATGGAAAGGTTTCCTACAGCGGACTGAAAAGTTGAGATGATGATGTTTTATTATGCCTTAATCTTGCTGTCATGTATCGTTTTCACTTCTCCTTTTTGTTTAATGGAAATAGATATAACGATATGCCACAACAATCTAACTTAAGCCAGGAAGTTTACTAGCGCTAAAAGTGTCTGAGAACAGCATT
Source organism: Carassius auratus (assembly GCF_003368295.1). Lineage (NCBI taxonomy): Eukaryota > Metazoa > Chordata > Actinopteri > Cypriniformes > Cyprinidae > Carassius > Carassius auratus. The sequence goes on from NC_039289.1 coordinate 6,590,992, forward strand.
AGGTGTGAAGAAGACTGGCCCCATCGGCCTGTACAAGGTGCAAATGAAAACCTATCTCTCAGATAACTACATGGAGGACATCTAATGTTAAAAGTTTTTATGTATTTTTATTGGATGCTAACACAAATGCTGCTGTTTTAGGTCGTTTCAATGCTCTTCAAATAGAGCTCCATCTAGTGGCAGCCAAAGACCCTGCAGCTTAATTAGCATCCATTCAACTGCTGCAAGACCATTTCAAAGGCCTACAATGGCCCAATCTTCCTCATTTCATATCATGACCCCTTTAACGTCTCAAATCAAAGGATTCCTCTCATGGTGGCCCCTGCATTTAGGATATAACAACTCGGTGGGCAGCACTGAAGCCATGAAGGAGGTTTGACTGCACATACATGTGTGTGTGTGAGATAACGCGTCTCAAGTCCTATCAAGCACATCTATTTTTACACATGGCCTCTCTCAGATGCAGAGTGGTTTGCAAGATGAGAGGAGACCAAGACCTGCAGAGCCATTGTGACCAGTTGACCAGGTTGCTATTGGCAATGCTCCATTACAGTTTAACCGTTGCCCCAAGACTGTCAAACCGCAACGAGTGCTCATATCTCGCTCTGAAAGCCTCGTCGCATGCGGTTCCACAGGTGCTGATGGAGACCTAGTGAAGGGTCTGTTGATAGCCATCACCTTGATAGTGATCTGAAATCAATCAGAACAAAGAGTATATATTTAATTACACGAAAAGACAAAACAGCAGGTTGCATATTGTAAATGCATGCATATGGTCTTAATGAGAGCAGAAAATGGAATTGTACTACATGTGTGGTATATTTATATGCGACTTCAGTAGTTTAAAAGTCAAGTATGTAGCAAACTCATCATTAAAGGACAAAAATCTTCAAAATATCAAAATATGTAATTTTAGGTGTGTGTGTGTGTGTGTATATATATATATATATATATACACACAATCTTGTTGCAACAATTTTCAGACTTTAATTAGCTTGATGTTATAATTTTTAAGAATTTTTAAGAGAAAATAAATGTTCACATTTACAGAAACCGTTTTACAGAATCATTTAGACATTATGTATCACATTTATATGGCTTATGCAACCTTTGAGCATTTTGTTTTGATAGATAATCTGAAAATTATCTCAATCACTCTTAGAGGTCAAAGGTCAAACGATCCTGTTCAAAAATTTAGAATTTTTTTAGTTTTTGAAAGAAGTGGCTTAAGCTCACCTAGGCTGCATTTATTTGATCATAAATACTGAAACGATGCAATATTGCGAAATAATTGATTTTTAAATAACTGTTTTCTATTCGAATATACGTAATTTATTCCTATAGCTGAATTTTCAACATCACTACTCCAGTCTTCAGTGTCACATGATCTTTTGAAATTATACTAATACTCTGCTTTGCTGCTCAATAAATATTTATTGTTATTATTAATGTTAAACACAGTTGTGCTGCTTAATCTTTTTGTGAAAAAATTAACATATTTTCTTTAAGATTCTTTGATGGACAGAACAGCATTTATTTGAAATAGAAATTGTTTGCAAGATTATACGTTTCTTAAGTGTTGCTAAATAAGCTTTTGAATGGCAGTAAGCTCTTTTACACATAAATCTACATAAGCTGATTTGCAGCATTCATAGAGTTCAGAGGGTTCAGAATTTATCATGTAAGCATCTATATTGCATGCCTTTCTTACAAAATGCCTCAGATCGTCTCACCATCAACATTTCCTAGGCCTTTCTATCCATTCTGCCTTGATCCTCACCTTACCCTAAATTATGACTTGTTTACACACTAATGGATAAAAAGCACACAAATAACGTTGAGACCTCGCCGCTCCAAAAACCCAACATCTGATGTAAAATATCAGCAAAATCACTTCTTTTCTGGGAAGTGAGTAGGTGGCTATAAATGAGGTTTTTGGGGTATACCCCGGTCTGCTGCTCTGAAGTCGCTGCTTTAGTTTCTGTTCCGACAAACGAGTCGAAAACGGGAGAGGGGCTAGCTAAAATGAGGTCGATGTGTGGAGACACTGACAACTCAGAGACAGGAAGTGGTTTGAATTCACTTGAGAAAGAAACACGGGGTGACTGGAGTTACTGTACAGACAAACAACACAGCTGAACTGTATGCAAAAGGTGAGGCCTGCCTGTTAAAACTTCAATTTGGTCCTCCCTCTTTCACGCATGGGATTGCAGAATACTTGAAAAATGGGCCGTTTTATGTACGTTTAACAAATACAATAGGATTGATTACACCTGTTTAAGCTTGAATTCTGTGCATGCGTGTGAGAGCAATGCGCATGAGGGGGCTGTCTGCGGTAAACAAAACAGTACATCTGAATTACAGGTTATGTCCCACGTTGAAGCATTTGAGTTCTGTGGAGCTTTGAGGTTTCGTTATGAGTCACCAAGTAGAAGAAGAAGAAAAAAAAAAATCACAGTGGGATCCAACAGCTATTCGATGAGTCAACCGTTAAACATCAACAGGTACGCCGCCCCACCAACACTCTTCGCGACCACTAAGAACCCAAGCCTGAGATATATGATCCAACACCAGTTATACACCCCAACAACATCTTGTGTTTGTTAGCCAACAATAATTGGCCCATTTTTACCTTGAAATGTCAAGTGTGGCTAATTCTTCAAACCAGAGTTTTGTAACCACAAGTGATGCACCGCATTACTGATTAACTCTTACGAGTGTAATTAAGGCAATGCATCAACGTCGCATTCATCAGATTACATTTTTCCTGCATTACGCATTTAATGGTCAAGATTTTAGCTAATTTTTGGTTAGTAGCGGACCTGTCACAAGTCAAGCTTCATTAAGTTGCGCACCTGCATTAGGTTTCACTGCGACAAAGATTAGATAGTCATTATCTAGAACACAAAAACTTTTCTTTTTTTTTCATGCAAGTCACTGTTAGGGTTAGGGTTAGGGTTAATGTATACTTTTTAACCTCAACTGAGAGTTTGTTTTACATAATCTTAACCACGTTTCAGTGTTTACTGTGCTTCAACTTCTTATAATTGGTCGATTGACACACTTTCTAAAGGAATTAGGTTGGCTAGGAAATGATGAATAATTATGAGAAATGATGCTGTTTGCATTTGGCATATGTTAATCATAGTTAAGTACAAATTAAAGCAGAATATAATAAATAAAACTTAATGATACACATGTGACCATACCGGCATATGCTATTTGAATTAGTACTGGAAAAAATCCAGTACAATTTCTGACCTCAATGTGAAGATACAACCAAATTGACAGGCCTCAGTGCTGTATGTTTGGCTAGTCTAAATAATGTGCTAATTTTGGCTCTTACAGCATGCATGACATTAAAATAAAATGTCTAAATAAAATGTCAATAAATAAATTCTATATAAAAAAGAATGCATGGGATGTGAAATTTAATTAAAAAAAGGTTTAGATCCAAGCAAAAGAACGAAACTCGATGGAAGACGAAGCGTAAACAAAAATGAAAACAAAACATCAAGATGCTGAGTGTGCTAGGACTAATTTCTTTTATTCATTCTTTTAAAAAGTAGAACAAACAAAAAAGTGAGTCATAACTTAAACCACTGGTTTGAGATACTTGTTTGCGAGTCTCCGCCTCCATATCTGAGGAAGGAAGATGTGGTCCTCACCTACGACAGCTCCTTTCATGCAATAGGCATATGTGTGCATATCACATATGCCACCTTGATTGCCATTGGTTGAGAGAGCGTCTTTGCATGTTTCCAGCCAAGGATATTTAGTTTTAAGCTGATGTCCTTTAATCCATCAACACTTTCAATTATCATTCCTGTGACAGCGCCGAAAGGTAAGGTAAAGCAAATTTTCCTTGCACTGGTTGTCCTCAGTTTGTAAAGTTAGTATTTAGTATTCTGTGTGCGGATTAAAAGTATCAAATTCATTAAATAACTTAGTTAAATTCTGGATTGATATATCTGAATTGTTGCAAGAAACTGTGGCAGTTTTCATATATACCAAACATATTGCTTTCGGAGAGAAGAGAAAAAAAAGCCACCATTTGACGTTAAGTCAATTTTGCACATGCAATGTTGTCACAACCTTCAAATCGTCTTGCTTTTAGCAAGTGAAAAACTAAGATCTTGATTCATCGTTGACCTCAAAAATGTTTCTTATCAGCCAGCGTTGGATGCATTAGATCCAATCAAACATCGTCTTTAACTGAGCATGTCACATTTCTTGCAAACTATTTCATTTTACACATTTAAAATTAGGATTTGCCCACTACATTTCCTTGTTAGGCTGACATGTCATTGTCTCATGTCTATTTTTACCCTCATTTTGACAGGAAACTGCACTATGAGCACTAATAAGTGGTAATGAATTTGTTGCATTTAAAAGTGCAGGTGCCTTATCACATGCAAGAGGAAAAATCCTGAGCTTTTGCATCATTCTTCTTAAATTCTCACGTGAATAGAATTTAAGAAGAATGATGAAAAATAGACAATCACTGCAGTTCTCAAGCCTAAAAGTGAATTTATTTATTTTTTACATTTTGACGCTGGGGTCTCCAGAACATCAAGTTCTTTATCTTTCCAGAACAATGAGTACCATGAAAAGTCCCAAGCAACTAGCAGACTCTTGTCTCCCCTCCTCCACGGGAGAGATCACGACAAGCAAAGACAACCCTGAAAGCTTAAGAAGGCTTCTTCCACTCACCGGCTCATCCGTTCTGGCACAGCGACTGTTCCACCTCCAGTCATACCGCAATCCGCTATTACCCAATAGACGACGTAAACGTGAGATGACTCCCACTGAGAAAAAGGACGCGTCGTATTGGGTGAAACGGAAGAAGAACAACGAGGCCGCCAAGCGTTCCAGAGAGAAGCGGCGAATCAACGACTTCATGCTGGAGGGACAACTTCTGGCACTGAGCGAGGAGAATGCCCAGCTCCGGGCCGAGGTGTTGAGTTTGCAGTATCACATGGGGAATGGGCGAAGTTTGGATGTCAATCAACCCACTGTGCCCTTCAACTATCCCATTTCATCCCATCTCAAGCCTTCCATGTGGGGTTTGCCTCCTGGTACTGCTCCTCTTCCAGCAGAAGCTCCAGAGCTGTACCACTCTTGGCATGGCTCATCTCCATTCATCTCGCCCCTAAGAGTGCCTCCTAAAAGTGCCAACCTACCATCACAGATTAGCCATTTGGAAAACAATGCTAACCCAGTAGAGGCAGACGCAGCATCTCACTCACAGGTCACTTCCAGCAACGACCCACCAAGACACCCACAACGGTTTCCATCCCCGAGAGCATCTGCAGCCTCACCACCCCCTCCTCAGCCGCTGCCTGGGTTGAGCCAGTCTGCCACCCAACACAGCAACCAGATGTTACCTTGGGGCTCGTCTTCTTTGCGTCCATCTCCCCTTCATCCCAGCTGGCCACTGTCCTTCCCTATGTCACTACGAGACACAGACGGCTCTCATAATGGCGTAAGGTCCCTCTGGAACTTCAACAGCAGGTACTGCATGCTGTCTGCCGAGATCTCAGGACAGCTCAGAAGAATCTTTTGCCCGGAGAACTCTTAGCCAACAAGAATGCTGCCTGAACAGTTTTACATTGTGATAGTAACCTGCTAAAAGGGATCGTTCACCCAAAAATGAACTGTAGATTTACTCACCATCATGTTGCTCCAAAGATGTATGACTTTTGTTCATTTGTAGGACACACATATTTTTGTGTTTTTTTTTTTTGTCCATTCAGTAAAAGTAATTGGGGTCCATTGTTGGTTTTGGACCTCACTGACTTTTCATTCTATTGACAAAAATAGTTTTTCAAACTTGTGTTCCACTAAAGAAAGAATACCCAGGAAACAACAGGGGTGAACTTTTTCTTTAATATATTAGCTGTGCTTAATGTAGTGATGTGCAAGGCCTAGAAAGTGAGAGATAAACCATGACTTGGAGAATACAAAAGAAATAATTTTGCAAATATGTGGCCACTTGCAATAAAAGTAGCTCATCATTTTTTTTACTCTCATTTCCCTTATTTGCTTATATATAAATCTTATTCAAGTTTGGGAATCTACACTATATATATATATATATATATATATATATATATATATATATATATATATATATATATATATATATCTCTCACATGCACATCATTGATCTAATGGAAATTATTATTGGTATTCACCTTGCCTGTGTGAAATACCAGTTCTAAAACATCGAAAACCGTTATGCATTCGTAATGTTCCACGTAAAGGAAAAACAGAAGAATAAGAAAAAAAAGAATTACGTGGCTGCTGCAACACACACACACACACACACACACACACAGAGACACACACACACATACATACAAAGTAACAACAAAACTACAAAATTTAATTTGCTTTGGATCACTGGAATCCAACTGCTTCAGATGATTTAATACATAAAATGTGGAATGAAAACAATCATGCTAGTTGTTGTGTAGTTAGTTAAATTATTCCCTACTAATACAAATGGGCTAGTTTTAAAGTAAATGATTAAAGTGCTCATGGTTAAATATGAAACATAATCACAATGAAGATGTTTCAGGCTGGGGTAAACTTGTCTGATATCTGATTGAACTCAGGCATGTCAAACCACACATGTTCACACTTCTGGTGTGTGGATGTACATGTATTCAAGTGTGCCAAGTAGAATAAAGGCCAATTTAGAGGTGTAAATAGACCCGTTCAGCTCAACAGTACTGTATACTATATATTTAATTGCAAGTCTTTTTTTTTTTATTATGACAATGGAAACTAAGTTACTCAGATCGAAACAATGGCAAGAACTGTTGGAGAACTTCTGAGCACCATTTTGAAGGTGCCTCTACAGTGTGATCAATGAATCTCTCTGTCCATGGATATGTAATATATTGTTTCTTCAAAAAATCGCCTATTTGAAATAAAGCCCAGATGATCTCCAAACCAATGTGGCGATCTGAGGAACCCAAAATTGCATTACAAATGTCTCCATTTTATATTATAGCTACAGATATGCTTTAAGATCAAATAAAACAATACCTTACTGATAACTGGGCGATCATTTGGTATAAAGCTAACGGAGAACATAAAAAATGTTAGCATTACCTAGCATTAAAGACATCGCAACTAACAGTGAGATTTAGATACAGACACCACTATACTTATTTAGGATTCATGTTTAATAAAGTTTATACGCAAATAAGTACCAACAGAGCCGATTGAAGCAAGCACTCTCACACTCCCACTCTCACAGTCACACACACACACACACACACACACACGTTAGTTTTTGTGAGAAGTGGGGACATCCCATTGGCGTAATGGCTTTTATACTGTACAAACTGTATATTCTAAGGCTAAACCACACACTCGATGTAACGTCGTCCTTACCTGAAAATAATATGCCTTCAGTCGTGTACACACACATTTTATAATAAGTGTCTAAAATAATTAATCAATATTTAACTTTAGCCTGTAGATATTTTGAGAACGGTATTTTATGTAGGCATATTTACATATGCGCTTCCGTATTCGTAACTGCACTAATCTCTTATTGATCGGTAAAAAAAAAAAAAAATTATAAGGAGATATATAATAAGAAGATATATATATATATATATATATATATATATATATATATATATATATATATATATATATATATATATTACTATTTATAGTATTTGATTTAAACCTATTAAAATCCAGATGAATAAAATGCTGACAGTTTCAAGAATAACCAATAGGGGGCGCGCTGTCCTTGTCAATAATATAGGCTTCGCGTGAATTTCTCACTAGACACAACCCTTCACACTAGCCATTTGACAAAAACTACTTGTGTTATGTTCTAATTATTGAAGACATAAACATTTTTTTTATTACATACGTGGTAACATCACAAAATATATATATATATATATATATATATATATAGAGAGAGAGAGAGAGAGAGAGAGAGAGAGAGCAACGCAAAACTGAATTATGACACATTTATGTAGTTATTAATCTGAAAGGAGGAGCTAGCAATGACGTGACAGTAATCACATGAACAGATGAAAAACTTCAAAATCCGTCACTGAAAATCCATATTAAGTGACCATTATTTAATATTAAATGAGATTATGCTGGTTACATCACTGGGAATGAGTGCCTATTTTGAAGGTGATCAAGGATTTTATGTCTTTTCAAAACAGCACAGACTTCTGTGATCCCTACATTTAGAGCCTGCATTACACTAGTTGATGGCTGAAGATGTAGTTGAACAGCAAGGACCTAGTCAAGGGTGAGAGCAGATTAGTTTTCTGTCCTTCAGAAATGCTTATCAGAACAATCAGTAAGAGTGGTCTTCCATATCTGATCTTTTTTTTTTCATAAATGCACTCACACCCACTGATACACGTATGTGAGGGACATGTGGGCCATGGTGTAGACCCACCGGCTTTGTGTTAAAAGAAGTAGACACAGACAGGGGCTTGTGGGCTGATCTCATAAAGAGGTGAACAGGCAGCCTCTAACTTTTAATCACACTTCACACCAAAGAGAAGCCACGAGTCAGAGAGGAGGGCGTTTAATCAGCGCTGCGAGGCAGGTGAGACACTCTGGTCACACACAGACAAGACAAGTGTTTGAAGTGTGGGGAGTCGGCTGGTTCCAGTAATGTGGAGCATCCTTGGTGATGTCAACGCTGGGTGACCCGACAAGGCTTCAGGAACTCTCAGAAGCTGTGAAGGTAAGGACCGGGGACTTTTGTGTGTCCATCAGTGGTCAGCTTTGAACATATTTATGAAAGGGTGATTTAATTACGAAAAATAAGAAACTTCCTTTCACTTTCTGACTTTCTTTAGAATCTGAGAGATGCAGACATTCATAGTTTGTGGTTCATAGTTCATGGCACTTGAATGCAGTAGACAAAGTGAAAATCTACATGTAACTAAAACTAATTTCAAATGTAACCTTTGGTTTACTGCCATTGCAAGCATCAGATTTCCAGACCTCAGAATGAAACACGTATATTATATAAATCAGTACACATGAAGCGGTCTAATTTTAGGTTAATGTGGTCAATTTTGCATATATAAACCTTTAAATGGGGTCGAATGCAATAGATACATTTCATATCATGTAACATTCAATATTTAAAGCAGCTGTATTAGGCCTTATTGTCATACAAAAGTGTATATAAGATTCGACTGCATTTGATTTGTTTCTAATTGCATCTGGAAATGTTAATTTCCTTGCAGAATATATCCAAATATTGAGGATTTTAGCTTTTGAAAGCTTCAAATGTGAGCGAAGGATCTTGAGAGGGTGGTGCATGTGGGTAATTTTGAAAGCGTGTGTGGTGTCCTGATGATCTAAAAGATTTCAAGGGAAGATTAGATTAAAAAAAATTGCTGAAAAATATGTTAAAAGTCGCAGTCGCAAAATGGCATCTCTGATGTAAGTGCGGCTTAAAATTATGCCATCTTTTTCTGTGCGTCTCATGCTAAAGATATTTATTTGCTATTCCCATCAAACAAGTATTGGTTAAAAAGTCAAAATTATATTGCAAGCATAACCATGCATGAACTTCACAAGTTTGTATAAAACTTGGTGATCATATTTTTTTAAAGAAAACCTCAAATGTTTCCAGGTTTAAATTTGATTTTGGATCCCAGATTTTCAACGTAGTCTTAGACTTTTGGTCCTCACACTATTGATTGATAATTTGTTTTTAAAAAAATATAAAAAACTGGAATAAATTAATATTGCACATATGCAATACAGCTGAATTATTTCAAGGAAAAACGTATAATAAAAATAAGTACAAGTAGTCGTTATTTTCTATGAAAACATCTGAGCGTCTCGTTTAAAAAAAAATCATTTTAAAAACTATAGACCAGGAAACGAAGATGTACAGAGCAGCAGGTGTTGAGGACAGAGACCAACAGATATGCAGTTAAAAAGGAGAAGTTTAAGAGTTTGTTACTGAAAAGCACCATCTAAACTTAGAGCATCAGTAAGCAGCAGGTGCAGGTCTGACTGAGGCCTCTGGGGGCCTTGAGACCACCATACCGCTACAGTAATCGAAAGCGGTATTTGAGACCCATTAAAACATAAAAACACTGATGTTTCCTGGGAAAAAAGGTTTTGTGACAACATGCCCCAATAGGATTAAACTATTTGGAGGAAGTCAATGACACAATCGAGTAGTCTGTGATAGGCTTAGGATATATACTGTGTAAATGGAGAGAAGAGAGAGAGATTAATATGTTTTTATGTTTATGCAAGCTACACTGTGAGGCATATTGTATTTCAAGAGCTTTTCTGGTTTTCTGATTAACTTCTGTTCATTGCATAGCCTACCCAACACAGGAAGAGGAAAAGCTTGTGAACAACTTCTTTTGACTTTCTCTTTGTGTATGCATGTATGTGTATATTTGTGGCACAGCAACAAAGCAGGCTCAAGGTATATTTAGCTACACAGCATGTCACCATCACCACAACTAAACTGCTAGCATATCCTATGAGCGCATGTCCACATTAGCAGGCTGGGAGACAACAGAAACCTCTCACAATTAGCCAGCGATGCCTAAAACAAATGCACATTCTCCCAGCAATGGTTTCAAAATCGGTTTAGACAATTAGCAACAGAGAGATTAAGTCGAAAAATGCCAATCCGCAAGTTAGCAACTTATGTTAAATGCACAGCAGTTTCACATTCCAGTGACAGGCTGAATATAATAGGTAGTATTACCAACTACTATAATCATAAACAAATGTCTTAGAGGGAATCAGCAGAGCTATAGTGATGAAACCAAACCAAATATCAGAAACAAAAGGTGAGAACTTCATGCTATGTGTTTACAGGACAGCAGCAAAGCTGCCGATGTCAAAAGTATCATGTGAGCAACATTCAAACTGCAAAGCTAATACCCCACCACCCCATTTACATATTGACACCTTAAAGTCTTTTATTTTGACACATCACTAAGAAATGTTGACTGATAAAGAGAAGGTTAGTCTTGGAGCAGAGCCACATGTCACTGTGGTTAGCATACCACTATTGCCCACACAATTGTTTTAAAAAAAAAAAGACCCTGTTTGCAGGCTAACACTAGTTATATGGGTAACAGGTGCAACAATTCCATTCATCAATGGGAAAACATGAAATGGCCAGGGGTAAAACGGAGTTTACGTATCAAGGATCAGTGTCCATAGGATTATGCAGCATTCTGAAGCATAGTATGATAGCTACATATAAACAATGTTTAGCATTTAAAGTCCAACCAACAATATAATATCCTTGAAAGTTTGAGTCAGAATAGTTACCAAAGAGCTGTGAAAGTGAGTAGATGAATTTAGCTGTCCAAATGGCGTTTATGTTTTGTATTGTAGTCCTATTTAGCCACTTGTTAGCAACCTGCCTTTTTTAAGACAAGTGAAAGCTTCAAAAAGTAAATATATTTTAAGTCATTCAATAAAATGTGAAAATATATTGAGGTTGTGTTCACCACAGTCCTTATTTCAGGTAATTAACCAAAAAAAAAAAACATTGAGTTAAGCATGATGGAATTGGAAGGGCTAAATGCGAACTCGTTTCTGGGTTTTGGCCAACAAAAATATATCATACCTGCAGTGCTGGATACCTTTTTTTGGACCAATTCTTGCATCTATTTAAAGATTGGTTTAAACTTAAGCCGAACTTGTCTTGAATTTATATGTTTTGAACTCAACCTTATAGTGACACCTAGTGGTGTGGAGGAAGCATAATGCAAAAGCTAAGGTATACAGGCATTTTATGTGCTATTCAGCTAACCATGATTCAATTATACAGCCAGTGAAAAACTCAATAATGAGGGGTTACCAAGGTAAAACAAAAAAAGATTTAGCTGATCACATGATCCCAACAATAGACAACCCTCACCACGAAAAATAAAACCACTTAAAGATTGCATGATTTTGAGAGTACAAACAAAGTCCCTTTTAAGGAAAGTGTGTTGATTTTGCATAATGACCGTTTGACCAATAACATGCAGACATTGTATGTAATCGACCATCGTGGTGCATGAGAAGGTGGGGTCTACAGGGAACGATCAAAGTGTTGCAAATATGTGTACATATTAGTGTTGGACTTGAAGCAGCACCGAGAATACCTATTGGTGTATGACATCAAAGTACTGTGAGAGCGATTCAAAAGCACAAGAAGACATCTGCTCTCGTTACTTTGTCATACAACAATTGGTCTGGGCAATGCAAACAAAGCCAAAACCTGGATATTTTAGGCAATATAGAAATCCTGGCAAGGACATGTCATGGGAAAATGGCATGTTTGGTCTCCCTACTTATACATAAAGTCCTAAACACGCGTCTGAACACTGACTAGCAACCAGAACTTCTAACGGCAGCTGCAGCGACATGATCACTTTACCAAACTGTCAATTGGCTCTTTTATTTAGAAAGCAGGACTTATTCTGCCATGTTGCCATTAGACTTTCTCCCATTGCATTCTTTAATGTTCCATCTTGGAAACAAAGATGAACTCCCTCACAAAAGAAAAAAAGCCATAGTGTTCACAACTGTGACAACGAGCCCTTATCAGGATCAACTAAACACCGGGTTTTCAAAAGTATGTGAAATATTTAAAGTTTGCGGCATATAATCTTTAAAATACATCCGAGGGTTTTACACACTGGTCGGTTATTGTGGCGACATTTGCACGCCCCGAAATGTGCTACTGAACGAAACGAGCTGTGATTGGTTGTTTGACATGTCGGTCAAACGACCTCATGGGTGGGCCTTGGCCAAAGAAAGCTGCAATGAATTCAATACCTATTTTTTACATGACATTTAAGGGAGGGTCCTTCAGAAATCAGACTTGACTCAACAAGACTCAAAACTATCTTGTTTATTTGCTAATAAAGCCACGTTTCCACCGCAGGAACTTTACCCAAGAACTAGGGACTTCGGGCTGGTACTCGGTGTGTTTCCACCGCAGGAACCAGGAACTAAATAAAGTTCTGGTAGTACTTTTTCAAAGTTCCGGAACTTTCGGGGGCGGGACTTGGGCGCTAAACATCATGATTGGTTGAGTTCACGTAGCATTGTGGTTTCAACCACCATTTATTCGGATCATTTTCAAAATATTACTGTTATTGTGTCATGAAATGTAATTTTAGAAAATGTCATTCGTTTTGGGTAAATCTAACAGGTAATCTTGGGTCTGTATTCAATTTATCTATATGTTAAAATGAAAATAAAAAAAGGCAAATTGATATAATATTTTGTTTCATTGTAATGGCTGTATATATGCACATTTCCCTGAACTAAGTACATTTTTTGCAGCGGTTATTATGTTTAAATGAAAACGAAAGGAGGCAGTGGTATGAACTACCGAGGAATCAAGTACAAATCTGCGTACTTGGTATTTAGTATTTAGGGGGGGGGGGGGGTTGGCGGGGTTAGTTCCTGGTACTAATGTTCCGAGCAATTTCGGTGGAAACGCGGCATAAATCTATATCTACAGGTCTATATCTATATTTATTTTTATGTGTAACACGACAATGCTGTGCTTTTCTAACTAGAAATGCAAATCTAGTTTATCTTTTTTAAACTATTTGTACTTTAAAGTGAAGTTACTGCACACAAACACACACGCTAACAGTGGTCAGCATAGTGCCGCATTGCAGGCGTGGTCTCATAGCTGTGGTTTGAGCGAGCATCCACAATTCATCCCCTCCACACCAAGACCATGCTTTTCTTGCACTGTGTTCAACAAACACACATTTCATAGGCTCATGGATTGGCCTAACAGTCTGCTTTGTGGTAAACATACACGCACCTCTCTGTCACGCTCTAAGCTCAGATTTCCAGCTCATAAAAAGGCAGAACAAATAAAAGAAAGGGATGAACAGGATGTGGTTAGCCTACACTGAAACCTACACACTCTGTTAACTTGGAGATAGGTTCTGAAGAGAGAAAAAAAGAAACCACAGTGAGCGCAGGGTTAGATGTACAAGCTGCAAGTTGCGCACAACTAGAAGATCTGTGTGTACCCTGATGCTACTGTTGAGATTTTGATCATATGCATTGGGTAGATAGAGTGGATACAGAATTTTGCAATATAGCAGCAGGGCTATTTTAGGTATCTAAAATTAAAACCATAGTATATCTCACAGAGTATATCTCATGAAAATGAAATATCAAAAGAAGTGTCATTTGCAGTGAAGTGGCACAAAAACTAGTTTTAATTTAAACTACTCACAAAAAAAATAGATTTCACGCTACTAAATAAATCATCAATACACTAATTAAATTTCACATTTAAGGGTTTCTGTCTAATGCAGTGGATTTCAGACATTTGTCAATGTGACTCAAGTGTCCAAATACTGTATAATCATCTATCAGCAGGTTTCATTTTTCTTATGCTCTTTAGAAACTAACATATAAGACCAGTATGATTGTGTGGAAGGAAATTATGTTTTATCTGACCTTTTGTCTGGAAAGGAAACTAGAATTATCAGTTGTAGTTGTCAGGTTAGAGACAGAACACAATGGGTCAATGACATCAGAGGGGAAGTAGGTCTATACAGTTGTAAGCATAGCATTTGGTCTCACTAGATCTCTCTCTGCCCTTCACAATCAAACATTCTTCCACTGGTAACCCACAAAATGACGGCCCATCAGACAGTGTGGGGGTTTTTGGAACCACCGGTAGGAAGAATTCGGTTCCCACCCTGTCTGAATCACCCTGGTGGTCGCATTCATATCCAGGATGCTTCACACTCCCCCAATGTAGATTAACACTTGATAGTCACTTCCAAGAGGCTGTGCTATTAGCATTGTTAAAGCATTTTTAAGTATCGACAGTATTGGCAATTGCTTATAGGCAGAGAGCTGAACCTTAATATTTTAATATTAGTTAGCAGAACAGTTGTGTATTTGGTCGATCGACTGACTAACGCGACTGCAACAGCAACAACAACAACAACGGTCACCACAAGGGGATTTTTTTATGCATTACCTCATCTACACCCCTAATGACTAGACCATTACAGAGTTTTAGGTTCAGACATGAAGCACCTGTAAACAAGCTGGTCTCTAGCATGCAACAGTCAACTGGTTCAGTAGAAACTGCTTTGATATGATACTCATAACTTCTTATAGTTCGCACTGATGACTGCTCGGTGAAATCTGACACACGAATGAAACAACACGACCACCTGCAAAGGAAATAACTTTGCTCTTTTGTTGTAGGTAAAGCTCCTGATGACAGCATGACTGAGAAGAGGCACTAACATCTGAGTAACTCCACACACAGAAAGAGAACAGGTGCATCTAGTGCGGTACCAACCCGAAAAGTCACACCTGGTGAAAATGGAGTCCGCTTTCTCACAGGTGACTTGGGAACCTGAGGGAGAAGCTGAAGAGATCTCTCCGAGAGGTCTGGGATTGCGTCGCAAACGGGAATTCATACCTGATGACAAGAAAGATGCGAGCTACTGGGAGAAACGCCGCAAGAACAATGAAGCGGCAAAGCGCTCGCGAGAGAAACGAAGGGTCAGTGACTATGTTATGGAGACACGATTGGTTTCGTTGAATGAGGAAAACGCTCGTCTGCGAGCCGAGCTGTTGGCTCTGAAGCTTCGATACGGTTTGCTTAACCCAGGGATACCCTATTCCCCATCTCAAAGGGCTTTATCTCAGCTTCACACTTTGGTGCCGCAACCTTTGGTTTCTTGCCCAGACAAAGACCTCTACTGGGGTAGACAGCAAGACAGAGAGCCTTCCAATCTATCGGGGAACCAACAAGCACCCGTCTGTCTTGGCACCCACCCCGGGTCGGCATTCCTGCCTACGCATCCTATGGCCATACGAAGAAATCACCCATATCTCCTAGACTTCCCCAGTCTCCATTCTTCTACAGCTGCACCTTTACCCTTTCCTCCATGCCTCACCCCAGCAGCAGCATCTTGGGCAGGACGGCCCCTGCTCCAGCCTCGGAATCAGAGGATCTTGTCGGACGAAGAGGGTGAGCAGCAGGTGCCAGCAGATTCCAGCACTGCCCTGCCCCATAAACTAAGACTGAAGACGCAAAACTGCCAGCGCAAAGATAACAGAGCTAAATCTGCGTCGCCAAATCCAACATACATTTCAGACTGAAATCAAGCTCTGGACTAAAATAACTCCGTAGTTATGAGTCATCCTACTCATTATTGATAATCGAACATTGGCTATATTCCAGGAAGTGTGTTGCAAACCATCATGATAAAAAAAATATATACATTTCTTTGATCAAAAGGTCACTCATTCAGATAAAGTTTCCACAATACATTTTAAAGAGTCAATATTTCCATCATTGAGGTGGAAAGGTGGCAAACTTGAATTGGGGTAATGACGCACGTGTGTTTACAATTTTTTTTTTATCTTTCATATAGACAGGAACGTAGGGGGTGAAAGAAGGAGAACAATATTTTAGGAATAGAAATAGGAATGGAAAAAGGAATTGACCGAAGTTGGTCATTCACTCTGCCATAATTTATACAGACACTTCTCTATATTTCAGTCACTTCTTGCATTTGTAATGTATATTTAAATGTAGGTATTTATATTTATGTATTTGGAAGATGCTTTTATCCAAAGTGACTTTGCATCCAATGTATACATTTTATCATTCATGCATTCCCTGGAAATTGAACCTCGGTGTTGCTAGACTCATGATCCGCCGTTCGATCTAAAGAAATGCCACCTTCTTGTTTACTTCAGAATTTAACCTATGTCTGATTTAATTGGGCCTCTGATGTTAGACTGACATTTACACATTTGACAGATGCTTTAAGCAACTTAAATCACATTCAAATTATACATTTTATCAGTCCATGTCTTCCCCAGGATTCAAATCCATTACAAATACATTGAATTACTGTTTTGAGCTACACAAATTGTTCGTTTTGATATTTCAAATCAGCATTAATTAAAAAATGGGGAACAAAATGAAAAATTATACATTATTTTATGTATTATAATTCAAAGCACATTGTAAATTGATACTGATGGCATCTCTCTGAAGTTTCTCTCAAAATGTGAGTGTATGTTTCTGAGAGGTCTAACAACCAATCAGATGCATGCAAATGAAACCAAATGAAATTTTAGGGAAATTCACCATGCCTCAGAGTCTGAAAGAAGCGGATAAGAAGATAATTCTCAAATCTCAAATTTCAGCTACACAGTTATTTACTGAAATACGTATGTATTGAATTACAGACATGTATGCATTTAGTACACACATTTTTGCAATGTACATCCCAGGTACACTCTGTCATTTATTACTGAGCCTGTGATCGTGATGTTGCCAGGGTCATATGCTAACAGCTAATCTACATGAGAACTTAAATTACATGTATATATATATATATATATATATATATATATATATATATATATATAATAACTGTCTTGTTTTAAAGATTCACCTTTATTACAATTTTTGTCTAGCGTTATTAAGTTCTTCAGAAATTTTTTTTCATTTTTACAATAAACTGCAAATGAAAATCTAAGCTTTTTGACTTTATTATTCGCAACATTGCACAGTTCAGTCACACAGGATACAGAAATCATTTTTATAATATGCAGTGAGTATTATTTTTATCTTGATTGAGTTTTCTCCTTCGCTCACGGCTGTGAGGCTGGCCAAGTGTGTGAGTTGTGCTGCTTGCTTCTGGTGACCGGTTGAAGGATTCCACGGGGCTGCTGTGGTTTGTAAGTGTGAAAGGGGGCTGCAAACAAAGTTTCAGTGGCAAGTAGTGGGAAAGGTGGAGTGGGGGTTTCTCAGCACTTATTAGTCACCGTTCATGATCAGTTGTGATGTCTACAACGCATACACCGCAAACACACTGCAGAAAGTGAAAAGACCGAGCAACAATTCGCTATAGTCACTAAAGGCAAGCGAGTTATTCACTGACTTGCATAACAAGATTAACGCAAATAAATCTTGTATAACTACGAAACTGCTTCTTTAAAACAAAGTTGCTTTTAGCGTTTAGCATTTTTGTTGTTCACAACTGGATTAGTTTCCATTTCACACTCACTTTATACTGTTAAAAGTTCTTAATTTCTTCTTTTTCTTGCTTTAACCACCTGAGAGATTCAGGGAGAGAAGTACAGCGAAGAAATAGGAAGTTAAAAGTATATTGTCTTTGTCTTATACAGCTGAAAACCACATCCTCTAGTGCAAGATCTAGTTGTTTTCTTGTATTTATCGTTGTTGAAAATCTATCTTAGGCTACTTCTGGTAGTTCCTATGGTGCTAGCAGAAGCTACAAGCTAACAGACTTGCTAATCTTAACAAATTACATTATACAGCTTTATAAATTCGCATTCTGACTGGTCAGTCTCATCATTTTGCAGTCAAATATTTTTAACATTGATCGCTAAGCTATATATGTAAGCAATAAGGTATGAGAGGCCGTGCTGTATCATGAATAAATCATGACTGAAGGGTGTTACTGAAATATTCTCTTCAACTATGATTTATTCACAATACAGCAAGGCCTCAAGTACCTTATTGCTTTTATAAAACGGATACCACATAATAAAATATATATATATATATATAGTGAAATTGTACTATTTTGAACCGAGTTTGTTAAATACTATCCTTCCGCAAAAAAATAAAAATAAAAAACAATAAAGTTCCTGATAGCAACAGTAAATTGCATGAAATGGTCCGAACATTTTTAACACCATATATGGTATTTTCTCACACATATACATCTGCTTTTACTCTCAGCATGAGAAAACGTCTGTTTTCAGTCTTTTAGTTTTGAAACTGACCGATTCACGGCACAGTGCGAGTTTGCAAGCGTCATTACATACAGAATCATAACTGAAACAGAAATATAGTAATATTCCCTCCTCACTTCGGAAACTGTATGCATATATATATATATATATATATATATATATATACACTTTAAAAATGATGATAGTATGAAAATATAACAAAAGACTAACAAAAATTCTGAAGTAAAATTAGGAAATGCTTGCGATCCGCAAGCACATCAAACATGATGGAAAAGACTCATAATGATGGGAATTTTTTTATGTCACCAAAGTGCATTCTTGTCCTGTTCAAATACAACATATAAGAGATATTATGATTCTCCAAAAACAAAAACTTTATTTATACATATTTCAGTCAACACTCTCTATTACTACAATGTAAGTGCAAAATACTGCATCCCAGCACAAACGACACAATGATGCACTGTGTCTCTCAGTGTCTGGTTGGCATGACTGTGCATGATTTGTGGTGTAAAAATAAAATGTTCATGCATTGAGTAGTTGGTGCCCTTATGTAATCAATGAAATTGGGGTGTTCGTCATGGCATGGTATAAGTTCGCTGAGTCGGACTTCCATCCTTCCGAGTTTGGACTTGCCAAGTTTGACTCAGAAAAATGAACTCTTGAGGACGGGAGGATGCGAGTCCAGTCATTCTACAAATGGAACGGCAGCGTACTTGATAGCGTCACTCAGCATGCAATAGGCCTGCATGCTTTACTTGAATTAACTTATTTTTTATTTTCAATATATTAAATATATTAGTATTAAAAAGCTAATATGTACCTACTCTATTTTCCCTTTATATTTATAATGAAATTGAATATAATATTAAACAACTGCCTCTTTTTTTATTTTAAAAAACTATTAAACATATTAATATGTGGTTCAGATAACTTTACTACTGTGATTATATTTACGTCGTTTAAAATAAAATATGTGCAAACAACTGCCTCTTTTCATTAAGAAAAATCTAGCAATAAACCCACTCAGCTACAATTTAAATAAAAAAGCGGGAAAAATGGTTGAAAGGTGTAAATCAATTGTAACAGTATTTCAAAATGTATTACTTACAGTTGTGAGTTTTCTCCTCCGCCATTGATGCGAACCTGGTTCAAACTGAATTCTGGGTTATTCTGGGGTTTTCTATTCTATTCTATTCTAATTCTGGGGTCACCTCTCCATGCATCCTCGGTAAAAGGGGCGGATCAAGAACACATCCGGGGATTTGAACTGGACTTTGCTAGATGTGAACTTTGAATTGGAACAGTACTTGGGCAGCAACTGATGACATTTCTCAAGTCCACAAGAACACAAGTACAGACAAGTACCCATATTGAGAAACTGCTATAGTGAAAATTGAAGTCATTGTCCCATTAGGGCGCGGCCATATTGTGCTGATTTGGGACCAGAGTCTGCGCAGTAGAGAGCTAAGTGGAGCCACATCCCACTCATAGACAGTAAAAGAAATGGACACAGCGACCCCATTGGAACTAAATTGAGACAAGTGAAGCCCATTTTTAGCGTTTTTTAGCACTTCCGTTTCTGACGCGCAGACTCAAACGAAGCTTGACGACGTCAGCAACCTGTCTGACAGATGTAAATCTTCTAAGTAGCTGTGCGTGCAAACTGCCATCGTTAATCTTGCAGAGACGGCGAGTTTGAGCGGGGAGTTCTTTGTCGTGAGTGAGCAGGAGTAAGTATTCTGATTAATTATTTTGTATAGTATTTTAAAATGTAACGGCAGTACGCCATATTAAGTTAATTGCCTGCGAGCTTCTCCTCCTGTCTGTACAGTAATTTCTCTACTGTGCCACAGAGAGTCGAGTGGTTATGACGCAATCGCTAGCCTATTTTTACAAAAACTGTTTCTACGGGGCCATAATGTAACAAAGAAGGTAATGGAGCCCTTTATACATTGTCGTGTATCTTTAGAAATAAATAATGTACAAACGGAGTCTTTAAACGCCTCAGATGTAAAGTTATTCGCTGTCAAAGTGACGCCAAAATGAATGGGAGTCAATGGGATGCTAACGCAAGTGAAGTTCTGCTACAAGATGGTCCAATTTTTTTATCTGTTGATTTTTCGTATAAGAGGCTTGTGTTAAAAATAAGGTAAATACAACTCCAATCTCTTCCTGAAGATCCCGAAAAAAGTCTGCTGGCGCCTCAGTTCGCTCATGACGTTTTACTTACTCACATCAGCGTGAAAAAATGTACATTAAATGGCATAAACCATGTTTGAAAACAAAATATTTACAGTGAAATTTAATTATTTAGTTTGTCTTCTTTTGAGGACTAGTGCTGCACACTTATGCCTTGTCCAAATACCTACACTTGCGGTCTTTACACTTGACTACTTATATGACGTATTTCCTGTATTTGGCCCAAGTGTTCAAGTGAGCATGAAGACAACAAGTGTGTGTACAACTTTTCATTATCTGATGGGACACGCTTTAATGTCTGGTTCTTCTAATTAAGTGATAAAAAGAAGTTGCAAATGATGTATAAAATAAATCCGACTCGCCTTTGAACCAATAAAACGTGTAGTACTTTGTTTTACTACCAAATTATATGTAATATCTTATTATCAATAATATTTAACTTAGGCTACATATTGCAAAGGTTTCTATAAACAACATATTGTATCCACAGACTGGTTTAAAGAAACTTAGCCTAGCTATATCAACACTAACATAAGTAGCCTTAAGGTTGCTTTAAGAAATATACACCGCATTTTTCAACATCCTTCGGTAATTATTAACTCTTCTTGATTCATTAATCAAACTAATTGTCTCCTCTTTTCTGTCATTCACCAAAAATATAAACAGTGGCATTGTTATATTTTATCCACTGACATAGCCTAGCTATACCAACTCTTAACAGAAGAAATGATTGCTAAAAAATATTATACACCACATTCTTAAAAATCCTTCCTTAATGACAGTCTTGTTTCATCAATCACACATTTTTCTTTCAGTTTGAGTCACAGCCTGACATGTGAGATGGCTTTGTGCAATGACATCATAGGTTAGCAAAAGTGCTAAATTATACCATGAAGATGAATATTCCAGACTGCAACACTACTAGACATTTTGTAGGCGTAATAATGATTCAGTACTTCCAAAAACAAATCCATCAATTGCAAAATACAAAATTGCAGTGCATATTAAAAATGGAAACACAATGCAAAAGACTTTGAAAACACAGAACAATGCCTGCACTGATCATTATCTGGATTTGCACAGAGTTCTGAACTCTATAATCAGTAAAAGCATATTAATATTGCATTGATAGAGATCTTGCATCTTTGGTGAGAATGTGAAACACAACACTTCTCTTTTTTAGTTTATTCATAGACCGTTTAGTACAAAGTATCTGGTCACAGGCGACTTGATCTACAACATCATCTAGACATCAAAACCACTGTCATTTTGTAATACGATTACACTCATTTTCTTTTTGTTTATATGTACAGGTGCTGGTCATATGATTAGAATATCATCAAAAAGTTGATTTCACTAATTCTATTCAAAAAGTGAAACTTGTATATTATATTCATTCATTACACACAGACTGATATATTTCAAATGTTTATTTCTTTTCATTTTGATGCTTATAACTGAGAACTAAGGAAAATACCAAATTCAGTATCTCAGAAAATTTGAATATTACTTAAGACCAATCCAAACAAAAGATTTTTAGAAATCTTGGCCAACCGAAATGTATAAAATGAAAAGTATGAGCATGTACAGCACTCAATACTTGGGGCTCCTTTTGCCTGAATTACTGCAGCAATGTGGCGTTGCATGGAGTTGATCAGTCTGTGGCACTGCTCAGGTGTTATGAGAGCCCAGGTTTCTCTGATAGTGGCCTTCAGCTCTTCTGCATTGTTGGGTCTGGCATATCGCATCTTCCTCTTCACAACACCCCATAGATTTTCTATGGGGTTAAGGTCAGGTGAGTTTGCTGGCCAATTAAGAACAGGGATACCATAGTCCTTCAACCAGGTACTGGTGCCAAGTCCTGTTTGAAAATGTAATACACATCTCCATAAAGTTGTTCATTAGCAGGAAGCATGAAGTGCTCTAAAACTTCCTGGTATACAGCTGCGTTGACCTTGGACCTCAGAAAACACAGTGGACCAACACCAGCAGATGACATGGCACCACAAACCATCACTGACTGTGGAAACTTTAAACTGGACCTCAAGCAACGTGGCTTGTGTGCCTCTCCTCTCTTCCTCCAGACTCTGGGACCCTGATTTCCAAAGGAAATGCAAAATTTACTTTCATCAGAGCACATAACTTTGGACCACTCAGCAGCAGTCCAGTCCTTTTTGAAGCAAGACGCTTTTGATGCTGTCTGTTGTTGAAGAGTGGCTTGACACAAGGAATGCAACAGCTGAAACCCATGTCCTGCATATGTCTTTTTTATAGTGTTTCTTAAAGCACTGACTCCAGCTGCAGTCCACTCTTTGTGAATCTCCCCCACATTTTTGAATGGGTTTTGTTTCACAATCCTCTCCAGGGTGCGGTTATCCCTATTGCTTGTACACTTTTTTCCATTTCTTCCTGCCTCTTTATGCTGGACAGAGTTCTGGGAACAGCCAGCCTCTTTTGCAATGACCTTTTGTGTCTTGCCCTCCTTGTGCAAGGTTTCAATGGTCGTCTTTTAGACAACTGTCAAGTCAGCAGTCTTCCCCATGATTGTGTAGCCTGCAGAACTAGACTCAGAGACCATTTAAAGGCTTTCCAGGTGTTTTGAGTTAATTAGCTGGTTAGAGTGTGGCACCAGGTGTCTTCAATATTGAACCTTTATTGAGATACTGAATTTCGGATTTTCCTTAGTTGTCAGTTATAAACATCAAAATTAAAATAAACATTTGAAATATATCAGTCTGTGTATAATAAATTAATATAATATACATGTTTCCCTTTTTGAATAGAATTAGTGAAATAAATAAACTTTTTGATGATATTCTAATTATATGAGCGGCACCTTTAAATAAGAGGGTTGACTTGTGAGAATGCCACACTTACCTGTGTGTGATATGGGTACCTTAGAGACAAGGCCAAAAGGTCTCTTTAAATATTTTACAAATATCTTTTTTTTAAGTACATCATCATTTGCCTTCATGTCTGTGGTTTTTACCTCCTGCAGGAAACACAACTTTGTTTTGTATTATAGCAGATGGTATGAGTAGAAAAGGGTCATGACAAGAAAATAATTGGCATTTTCTTGTGCAAACATGACTGTACCAGATGCTTATGGTCAACAATTGCTCGGCTGTCACGTCATTTCCATTTAATGTATTTTTTCTGGTTTTAAAAATAAAAGATAAACTTTAGTTTCTATGCCAGTTTTCCAAACAAAAAATAATAAATAAATAATCAAAATGCTGTGAAATGTTTATTATGAACATCATCTTGGCATTTGCAAAAATAAAAAAAAAGTTGAGGACCATTAAAGGTTACATATGCATTACATTACAGAAATTAGTCAAAAGCATTCATATTTAATATTACTTCATTATGACATGAAGAATAAAAAAATAAATAAATAAATAAAATTTCCAATACAGAGACTTGGATACATGCTTTTTTGAACAGAATGAGTGCCATTGGTACAATATAAGAACAATATTCTTAACACATTTATGAAATAAACTATCTGGAACTGATTAATTTATATTAAATAAAACCGTAAAATGAATTTTTACAAAAAAATATATGAAAAAAACAAACAAACAAAAAAAACTTTCCTTCAGTTTCACAGTAGATACTGACAAATTCTGGCAGTTTGCAGTGTACATACAACACTGCTTAAAATAAGACAGTACAGAGTGCATTTGATCTGTTCGAACAAAACAGCCCATAATGTAGTGGTTCTAAGCTTTGTGTTAAATAAAGATTGATTGGTAGAAGGCAATAAGGTTGAGACAGATACCCTGTGTTCTTTAAACTGTCGTATTTTAACATTAGGGGGCAGCAGAACAGCTTTGTAAAGTGCCTTCCTGTTTCATTTTCAGCGGCAGCACTTGAGCAAGGTCTACCTCATCATTAATGCGATTTATAAACAGAAAACACAAGCTTCAGAGGATCAGTGGCTTGTGCACAACAAGCTATCTCTCTCTGCATTTTGTATACCCATGCAAATTAACATAAAATAAGTTATGAGACTGACGTTCCCTTTAAAACACACTTACACTTATATAGAAGAGGAATGAAGACGGGTACAACTAAAGGTCACCAGTAATAAAATCCTTTTAAACGCTTTAAGAGTTTTCACACATCAAAATTGATTAATTTAAGAACATTTTATATTGAATAAAAGTATTTCACTTTAATTTATTTAACATGAAAACAGGGGCACTATAATGAACACATAAAACGGACATATATACATTAAAATACAAAATGTCTTAAGCCCAGTCTAGATACTGAGGCTATTGATATTTAGCGGATAAATATGCAATGCCTTTATAAAGACCATGTGCTTTTATGTTGTTACTAAAGTACCTCTGTCTGTGTGCGTGTTTAACTTCATATGGGCATGACTCAGAAGTAGGTGGCAGTGTTATATAGAAGCACTTGTTATCTGGCCTTATCATCCATAGCAAACTGAATTAACTAACTCTTTAAGTAAGATATCATTAAACAGTTTTCTAGCATCTCATGTTTCCAACAAAGTGGTTAACAGGTTGAAAATATGGGGATAATCCAACAACAACTCCTTGTTAAATTGGCAGTTTGAACTGATGCCCACTTTATTGCCTACAAGCTATTGAGAATATAAATTAAATTGCCTAGCAAAATTCAATAATATTACATTTTAAACTTTTGAGGGCAGTGGCAATTTCTTGGCAAGCAGAAAGCACCCCTTTAAATAATTCTCGACTTTTCTCAAAATTACCTCCAAAATGTTAAGAGCATGATTGAACTTTCATTTTAGGAGGCCATATTCTGTCGAAAATTGCATGATAGTATTTTTAATGGTCACTATACATCACTGCAAGCTTGTCCTTCTCACATGAGAAGGCTTAAAATGGTTACCTAATGCCAGTCACACAGAAGTATGTAATTCATCATAAACGTCTTAATAATTGTGTAAAATATCCCAAGACACCAAAAGGTTAGATTATAAATAGCCTAGATGCTGATGGAAAGTACCCCTCAGCAAATACATTATTCATTGTTCCCATTAAAACCCTCTGTGCCTTAAAATCCAAACTGCAGGACTGGTATTAGAAATGTATTTCAGTTTGAAATAATAATAATGTGCGTTTAACTCCTTTAAACTGTTAGTGTGTCCATTTTATATCATCTTCATGTTGAACTTTCGTGCCCCTCCTTGTCCCCCGCTGGCGGTGGGACCATCTACCTTTCTGAACGAATACTCAACTGAGAAATTGTTCTTGTGCTGACCTCGTCCTCGGCTCCACACAAACAAGAGAATGAAACAGAAAAGCACAACACCCAGAAACATAATACAACCCATTGCTGTGGACACCAGGATGGTCTTGAGGTCCAACGTGAACTTGAGAAAGACACGTGTGTCGTTTAAGTTCGTGTCATTAAGATCACCCACGTAATAGGTGCGATTGGCTGCCAAAGCACCCTCCAATGGCAATCCACTGACTGTCAGGGTGGCAAAGTAGGTATCGTTACCACCAGCATTGCTTGCTATGCAGATGTAGGTCCCGCTGTCTGTAACCTGGGCGTAACGGATCTCCAGCGTACCTTCAGGCAGGACAATCACTCGCCCAGTACTCTTGGTGGTGATACGTCGGCGCTGAGGTGAAATCCAAAAGATGACCGGAGTTGGGTCTCCTTCCGCTCGACATACAAATGACACTACCTGGCCTTCACGTGCCGTCAGCTGCTGAAATTTGCGGTTGCGAATTTTAGGCCGCTGACAGGTGAAATGGTCAAAAAGTGCAGAGTCCGAGAAGGTACTTAGTGTTTTTCCTTGCAACTCCACAGGTGTGGCACAAACAGGTGACTTTCCGTCAAAGTTGAGGGTCTTCCTCCGCTGCAGGATCCACAGTAGGCGGCAATCACAAGACAAAGGGTTGCTATCTACACGCAACGTCTCCAGCGTGTTGACCGAGTGGAAGGATCCCTCCTCCAGGGTCACTAATCCATTGTTTGACAAGTTGAGCAATCGTATCTGTTGCAGACCTCCAAGACCGTAAGGTTGCACTAATATCAGGTTTGTACCCACTAGGTGTAGTTCCTTCAAGCGGACGAGATCCCGCAAGGCCCAGGACTCAAGAACTGAAATGGGGTTGTAAGACAGATTGAGGCTAGCCAAGTGAATTAGGTTGCGAAGAGCACCCGTAGGCACGGTGGAAATGTTGGTGTTGGTAATCGAGAGCCAAGAAAGGTTGAGACCTTGGAAGCTATGAGGAGAGATGTACTCAAGGAACTGCCAGTGGTCAATCTCAAGACCCCGCAGTCCACCAAGTTTGCGGAAGTTCTGGTCTTCCAACGAAGCGATACTGAGGTAGCGTAATCGAAGAGTCACCAAACTGCGAAGGTAGGAGAGAGACTGTCCACTTATAGAGGTCAGATTGCACCTCTCGATGGTTAGCTCCCGGAGTCCCATCAATCCTATGAAAGCCTTGTTTGAAATGTACACCAGGTCATTATCACCGACCTCCAAATTGCGGAGGTTCTTCAAGTCCTGGAAGGTGAAATCTAACAGGATGACCAGTTTATTCCCACTTAGGTCCAGAGTGGTGAGGTTGCTGAGACGTGAAAAGGCACCCATGGGCACGAGTTTAAGCTGGTTGGCTCTCAGACGCAACACTCTCAGGTTAAGCAAGCTGGAGAAAGCGTTAGGCTCCAACACACTGATGAGGTTCTCGCTCAAGTCTAGCTCTTCAAGTCTCGACAGGGTCGCCAAGTCATTATATTCCACCCAGCGCAAACTGTTGCAGCTCAGATCCAGCAACCGTGTGTCAGCCGGGATGAACCCAGGAATAGAGTCCAGGTGTTTGTTCTGGCACATCACGGTTCTCTGATGAGGGATACAGTCACAGCGCTGTGGGCAGGTTTGGCCATGTGTTAGGGATGCAGCAATTAGGAGCACAAACAGCCCTGGTAAGCTCAGGCTTGGACAACCCGCCATCCCCCTTCCCTACCTTACTGGGGCCGAATCACTGCACCTCACACCTAGAGAAAAGAACACACAAAACAGGTATTAATCACAGCTTTGCAGCTATCATCTATAACCACTTCTACATTGTGAAACAAATAAGCTCTCCCGAGTCAAATGATTACTTACAGTTTGTATGAGCATGAATACTACTAATGTTTTTGAAAACATAGGCCAAAAAAGAGCAGTTGTTAAAATATCTTTGTGAAGACAGAAGATTTTTTTTAGACTAGCACTGATAAACAATCTTGAGGTCAAGTATCTGTAAAACTGCAATTTTATTGATTTTAACCCCCCTTCATAACACAATTAAGACCTGTTCACACCAAGATGAATGTTTGTCGGAAACTGAAAGTTGCACAACATTGCTCTGTGTTTACCAGGGTAACTGGAGTGTTTATGCTTTTCTATAAGCATCCCTGTCAGAGAGTGAATTTGCATTTTCATTCACCCAGTCTGCCATCTGCATTGGATCTGAATAGACAACCTGTGGTGCGTTTCCCAAAACCATAGTTGCTAACTAAGTAACAATGCAATTTCCCATTGCCAAGGTCAGCAACTATCGTCTTGGGAAACGCACCCCTGGATGATTATATTGCACAAAATGTTCATGACCAACATTCGTCTTTGTGAGAACAGGCCTTTAAAACTTTAAGATTAAGCCATTAAAAAGCTATTTTCACTGAAATGGTAAAGACAAAGTAGAAAAAACTACACTTTACACATGAACAGACTGAAATCTCAGATGACGTAATGCCCTCTTTAAGATTTTCTTTTAAGATCTTTATAAGCTAAGAAATATATCTCCTGTGTTGAGCTTTAAGCTAGGCATGGCTTCAAAATGACTTCAGATCATGCTTGATTTGTGTTAGGTAGCATTCAATGAAAATCTGAAATGAAACTGTTGGATAAATATATTTTAATTTTAACTTGGTCTTTACAAATGTGCAATGGAAGACATCACAGTCAGTGAATTTCGCCATGGACATTCAGGCCCACCCTGGTGCTAAAGTATACGAGACTTAAGGAACCATAATGAGACTTACCTATGGAACAGAAGTCTAATAGTCCAAGGACCAGCTACCAGGTTGTTATTGAACAGTGACATTTCAGATGTACCCCAGCACAACCCTTCTTCTCCCTCCCCCATCATCTCTGGTAACCCGAACGCATGACCAGCCCCTGGTTCAAGCCCATATCAGGTGACACTAAGAAGCCTGTCCAATCAGCACACACCACTGCTTCAAACAACAAATGGAGTGCATAGGATCGCTATAAGACAATCAGCAGCGTGGGGTGAACAGAAAACAACACCTGACTATGACTCAGGCGTCAAAGCTTGTGTCATGGGTCATTATGTCAGAAATTCATCAATACTAATAATAAGATGATGAGTGATATCCTGCAACTTTTCTTTCAACCCCCTCGTGAGATGTCACCAAAGCATTTTTCAACTGCTTATTAAATTTAATTGTCTTCAGGAAAGTGCTCTCATATGAATTTATATATCCATGCAGATGCACAGCTGTTAGAATACAAACGCTGTAACTATATCACTGCATAGTTAGACATACATTTAAAAAGATATCACCAACCTAATGGGAAATTTTATCCACAAATGACAATTCTGCCATTATTTACTCATTCCAAACCAGTATGAGATTTTCCTGCGGAAAACAAAATATATATTTTTGACTGTTTAAACTGTTTTTATCCACATAATCAAAACTACCATTGGACCTCACTGATTTTAAATGTATGGACAGCAGAGGGAAAATTATTTTTGTGTGCTGTGGAATGACATGATGGTGAGCAAAAATGTATCTAAAATGTAATTCCAATTTTGGCTTTCCCTGCATTGGAATTTGAAAGGAGCTGACCTCAACCTGAAAGCCGTCAGGAGTAATGAGACACGGCTACATCTTTGCTCTGTTGCTCACCTCAGCAAGGTAGCATGTCACCTGAGAATTACATAACAGCTGTTAGTTGATACGTGAAGGGCAAATCAAGCAATTAGTGTTTATTTTCCCGTAACAGCTGTTGAGAGGCTGGTTAAACATAAAATATCAATACAAAAAGATCAATGTTCTAAAACAGATTGAGAAAAATGAAAAACTGTGTTGCTAAATCTACAGTAGACCTAAAAAGTACATTTTCATCACACTTACAAATGTCTGAATATCATTGAATTAAGAACAATATATATATATAGAGAGAGAGAGAGAGAGTGTTCAAAACCTAACATTTTCAGTAGCTCTTGTTACATTTCTTTAGAATAAATGCTACTTGATTTCATAGTGCAGTTATCTTGAAGTCAAAATAAATCTATTAAAAGTAGCTTCTGGTTATTAAAATAAAATATAAATATTAGTTGAAAAATGTATTTATTTAAACTGAATTAAGTTTAATTACTAAAAAAAAGTAAATATATCACATGATAAAATTAAACTAATATTAAAATGATAATAAAAAATTTAATATTTATATATATATATATATATATATATATATATATATATATATATATATATATATATATATAAATATATATATATATTTAATTTTTTATTAGATAGATAGATAGATAGATAGATAGAGAGATAGAGAGATGGATAGATAGATATTAATAGTATACTATTATATATAAACGCTATAATAGACCAATAGTGTATAAATAACACTAGTTTGATATTTTGTTATCTACTGAAATCATAACTTCAATATTCAACATTCAATAACTTGCAGTGTTAGTCATGTTATGCAATCATAAGAAGCCTGAAATCAATGCATCCTGGAATCTATGATCTATTTAGAGCGAGTCGAAGTGAAAAGGAAA
The DNA here is from genome assembly GCF_003368295.1 of Carassius auratus. Taxonomy (NCBI): domain Eukaryota; kingdom Metazoa; phylum Chordata; class Actinopteri; order Cypriniformes; family Cyprinidae; genus Carassius; species Carassius auratus. Next base: position 6,621,825 of record NC_039289.1, read on the forward strand.
TGAAAAACATTCAACATTTTTGAAGCAGTGCTAGTTTGGAAAACACTTAACTAGGCGCTGCTTAATGTTTCTGTCTAATCCAGGATATTGTCCTACACAAACAAGAACAGCTTTAATGATGAGAATGGAAAAACACTGCAGCATAAGCACAGACTGATATCTCACAAACATCAGAGAGAAAAGTCTATCTGGGTTGAAAAAAAAAAAAACTTAAACAGATGATACAGACCGGGAGCAATTAAGGCAGCCTAGTACCTTAATTAGAGAGAAAGCACATTAAAAGGAATAATGACGCACACTGGAAGGGAAACAAATATTCTAGGGCATGTGCAGGAACTCATGGAGGGGGCCATGAGCTGAAGGGAAGTGTGTGGAGGTGTCAACTTTCCCATATATCTCCGCTGGATCTGCACTAGTTTTGTGCTGCTGATGGCACTCTTCAGCTCACGTCGATTTCAAATGCTGCCCACACATCTCTACACATATCCATACGTAGACTCCTCATTTCTGTCTCCGGCTGCTCCACAAGCCCATCTATCATCTGCAGCTTGGGGAAACCCGACAGTGGCCCGCGAGGAGACAGGATGAAGCGGCCCGAGGACGAGGAAGGGGCAGATTACAAAAGTTCAGGGTGAATGTGGATTCCCTGGAGGTGCCGTCTCAAGAGGACATCCTACTTCACAGAAGCAATGGAATCCTTGGCCAAACAAAAGCTGACAAGCGCATGAGCATGTGGCTGGGGAACAGAAGCCATCTGAGATCACAGACGTTCTCGCATTCAGCAAATGTTTGGGAGTTCAAGGAGATGACGAACAAGGAGCAGGGACTGCGAAATGCTGACTTTAAACATGCTGACTGTGTGAAGAACAAACAATCATGGCTTTTTTAAACACTACACAAGTCATTTTAAAAAACCTTAAGGGGAAAATTTGGCCAGAATTGACGCACATGTTTTTCTAAACCAGAACAACTGTCCTACATTTGTGAAACATAAAATTTGAGATATTTTTGGTCAATTTTCAAATGTTTTAGTTTCGGACCCCATTGACTTTAGTTAAATTTTCAAAAACATTCTTCAGATGATCTTCTTTTATGTTCCACAGAAAAAATAAAGTCATACAGCTTTGTAAACATACAAAATTTACCCAACAGCTGGGTTAGGACATATCTGACCCCGCATTTTTTACAATGTAAGATAATAATAAGATATTGTATTGTCATATTGATATAAAAATCACAAAGTTTGGGGTAAAATTGTGCAGCCTTACAAAGTAGCACAGCAAAAAAAAAAAAACCTTTATCTGAAAAATATCACAATTAAGAATTTTCCCCGAATCGTGCAGCCCTACTTGTAGCTCTCTCTGCACATTAACTGGTATAGGAAGTATATGAACGTGAAAATCATATCACCTTTAATACATAAAAGGTTAAAAACCATTCATGAAGCTTCACCTGATCTGGTTCATAACAAGCATGCTAATCAGTTAAAGCTAATGAGAGATGGCATGCTATTGTAGGAGGGGCGCAGAACAATCACGCACAACTCTTGAGGGGATAGAATGTCAATTGTGTTTCGGCGAAGAAAGACAATGGCTCAGCGCAGCCTGGGAACATGACTTGTTATACATAACGTGCATATTTGATACAGGTGAGAACAGAAAGACCCTGTATTCTAGCAACAGTTGTCATTGTTCAGTTTCCTGATGGGATGAATTATTCAGTTTATCATGGTCCGTGATCATGACCTACTAGCACAAAGAGACTGAGCACGCCTCCCTGATGGACCAACTCCAACAAGAATAGTGATCTACAGTATTGAACATTTGCTCTTTTATTGGCTTACAATCCTGTGAATTAACTGACGGATGCTCTACTTGACAGGATTACGACCCACAGTTATTTTGTAATAATTTAAACAATATTATTATTACTATTATTATTAAAATATTCATATTCCAAATAGCATACTTTTTTTTCCACATTTTTAGGGCCACATGGAGGATGTCTGCACGTGGTTTGTGTTGGTTCTAAATTTCATTCAAAATTGTAAAAAAAAAAAAAAAAAGTATGCAATGAAGGCCAAAGTGTCTTGACCTTGAAAAAATATCCAGCTTTGGAGGAAGAAGCCATTTGGTTTAATTTCTAGATGAAAAAAATGCTATTTACAGCCAATTTCCATGGACATATGGAGAGCACAGTTTCTCCACAGGATGTTGATAATGGCATTGAAAACAATGGCTGTTGGCCAAAAAACGTCACATGAATGTGACTGAAGAGAGAAACCAATGACGTAAGGCTCGCCGTGCTCACAGTCTTGTCTGACTCACAGCCCTTTGAGCCACGTCGGACTCATTTACAAAATTATAATTGAAAGTCGTCAAAATGCAGCAGTACTAAAGTTCAGCTTTGAGATGGAGTCTAATGGTTTTGACATTAAAGGGCCATTTGCCTTGACTAAACAATGATTGAATATGCCTTTATCACAAATTGCAAGCATATTTATTTTGGCACTCATTTTAAAAGGTTAAAAACACATTAATTCAGGAAAGAAATAAGATGGTATTCACAGTATTACTGAGTCAGTGAATCATATAGCAGCCTGTTTCCACCATGGAATTCCAAAAATAAAGCTAATTGCAACTTTTTTTGTCTCACAATCATGCCTTTTTACACAATTCGGAGTTAATAGGTAGAAATAATAGGTAGAGACTCGGAATTGTGAGATATGAGATAAAAACGTGCAATTGTGAGAACTGAAAAACGGACAATGTAATGGGAACTATTTAGTCTAAAATAGTTATACATTAAAGTTAATTACGTCTGGATATGTTTTTTTTTTTTAACTATAGTATAACTACAGCAAATAGAAATTTTGTTCAAATATGTATGGCTGTCATAAAAGAAAACATTAAATATTCCAAGGTTTTTGAAAATTCACTAAAGTCACTGGATGAAGTAGCTGAGATTACAATGATGGTGGATGTCGTACTCTTGTTATGGCGTGACTCATCAGATTTAACACGGAGCGACATCCCAGAGAGCTCCAATCCTGAAGCATCTCCAGTTATATTCTCTTGAGCAAATAAAAGAATTAGTGCCTGTGGTATCAACTTTAAAATGTTAAAACACACACCTCACAATATTTTCTACCAAACATAAATTACCTTCCGCTGCTTTGGTATTTCACAAGATCAGTTTCTCTTGTAGTTATGCAGCAGCTAATGAGTTCCACTGGGCAGTCCAGGTCCTAGCAGCACTGCAGTCAGCATGCATGTGGATAGGGCAATAGTAAAGTAGGTCAGCTATGTGCGGCACCCCTGGCATTTGGGCACAGCCAGCAGAACCCGTAAATTAACATCCTCTCTGTAAGCCCCTCCAAATTGAGACACGGCACTGACAGGACTGCCGCCAGTCACTGGATCCTCAAAGCTGAGGAAATAAATCAAGAGGATTACAGAAGTGGCATGAAGATTGTGATTTCACACGAATGCGGTGTCATAATGTTCATCACAATGACTCAATGACATCTTCTAAGTATGTTCTAAAGTTAATAACACTAAGCCTAAAGTGGACACATAGGGCCATATCTTAACGATCTAAGTGCATGGTCTAAAGTGCACAACCACAAGTGTACTCAGGCCTTGTCCGAATCCATTTTTGTTAGTTAAAAAACGGTCGGCACGAGTCATGGGTGTGTTTTGGGCGTAACGTGCAAAGAACCAATCATAGTCTCCCATTCCAGCTGTGTTTGCGCCATGGTCGATTCGCTGTTTACATGGCGGAATTTGCAAGAGTAAGGACTGAATGAAAGGTTCTGCTCGCGTGCGCAATAATAATATTTTACATGATAATTCTTAATTTTTTTATATTTGGCATGTTTGTGCGCTGCTGCGCGTCCCTGTATGTGTAATAAGCAGAGAGTACGGGTGTTGATCGCCCGTCTATAGGCACATATTACTGATGTGATCGTTAATTTACACAAAAATAAATAAATAAAATATTGTGCCAATGACTTTAGAATGGGTTTCAATTTGTCAAAGGCGCAGTTGCCTGAAAATAACAATGCGCCTGAACACACCTTGTTTTCAGTCCAGCACGCCCATGGGCACACATTTAATCAACGTGGCACAGGACGTGAAAATGATAACTGCGTCAGGCTGAAACTAGCAAACAAAATTGACATGATTGACATGATAGCATCACGCAGTTGCACATCCATGATGCCAGTCTCCCGTTCCATCATCACATCCCAAAGGTGCGCTATTAGATTGAGATCTGGTGACTGTGGAGGCCATTTGAGTAAAGTGAACTCATTGTCATTTTTAAGAACCCAGTTTGAGATTATTTGTGCTTTCTGACATGACGCGATAAATAAAAATGGTCAGCAAAAATATTTAGGTAGACTGGCATTTAAATGATGATTGGATCACCTGCGCTCATCACTCCGCCCAAGTAGCCACTCCGCCCAAGTAACGTTAGCTGTGCTCCTACACCTAGTGAGAATATAGTTCCCAGTATTTATACGATTAAAAATGGTCTCTGTCTCATATAGCCTTGTTATTTGTACACGCTGTGACTATACAGATCACAACATGTAAATAGGAAAATGTTTGCATTATTTTGTCCCTTATTGGGATTACTATGCTAACAGTATCCATTTACATCCAGTCTTTGTGCTAAGCTAGGCTAGCGGTGGGTACGTCAAATAACACTTACACAACTCACAGAAATGAAAAAGGTATGTATGGACTTATCTAACTCTGGGGGATACTGTGAATAAGCTAAAGTCCCAAAAAGTCGGAGTGTTCCTTTAATGTAAAGAAGTAAGATGTAAAGAAGATGCTGTGTCCTACACTGTCAATTTGTTTTATTTTCACTTCCAAAGGAAGAGGCTACAAAGAAACAGAGACTGATTCGGCGCACTTCATTCTCTTTCCATTAAACCTGTAAACTGGTTCTATATTCTATAACTATCGCAGTTTGCCCGAGCATTAAAATTATTTAGCATTTAGTAGGATTCAGTCAAATGGATTTCCAAATGCATTTTTGCATATTGTTTCTTCTGCACAGTCACAACATAAGAAGTATGTGGACCTGCCACTCACACACGCAGTTTAGAGGGAACACTGCTCAGTATCCAGTTTATTTGAACCAGCCGGCTCCATTAAATAACAACCCGTAAGTATGTTTATATTTTCTATATATATTTTGTCATGTCATGAAAAAGAAAAATACATAATCATGCAACAAAGGACACATCTAATTATGATGCCTTCCACTACAACCTCTTAATATACTTATCTTAACTGCCAATTCATTAGTGCAATTGACTCTTGGGGCCAATTACATATAAACACAGGGTGATAAGATTACAAGGCATTCAATTGGGGCCAATATAACACTGAGGTTGCATAGGGTTTTAATTAGAAGGACGAGAGAGCTGTAGAAAGGCAAGCATGAAGCCTGGTATTGCATGAGAAATGTCTTTGGGCAGTGTCAGAAAAGGCCACGGCCTAGCTAGGTCGCATGGCGGAAGTTGGACGCCATCCTACAGTTGTCTCTTTGGCTTGAATGGATTAGAAGACACCCTTCACTGGCTGGCATTCTAACCCTGTCAAAACGAATCACTTCAGACTGCCTGGCCACTGCCTAGTGGGTTAGCTTAGCCTTCCGTGAGAGTGAATTTGGATGTATATCACGTGATTTCAGAATCAGTCACACAAAAAAACACGCATACATGTACATAATGAGATGAAATGGTTTTTACTTCTGCTGACTGTTCTGAAGTATAACTTTGGCCCTGGTTAGCAAGTACAGAATGCATTAGCATTCATGCTAAAAATGCAAACAGCTCCATGTTTTTTTGACTACCTCACAAAAACATTTTGCATCACTTTTACTCCTGTGGGATCATCTTAGTCCACTGCTATGCTAATGGACTAATAGATATGCTAGTTGTTCATACAGTCAGAGTGTGACCTTTGGTGGAGATTGGCAATCCTTTGCTAATCTATTGCTAGTTGCAGCAGCTGCAATGACAATCAGACCCTGCAGCTTTTGGCAACCCGTCTGCTGCCTCTTCACAACATCGTCGCCTTTAATCAATGTTCTTGCTGCTTACAAATCAGCGAGAGCAATTAGAGACTATTAGCTTAAGTTATCAAGCACCAATGAGAGCCGTTTCTTATTCTCCTGCTGCGTGAAAGCTGAATCTCAGTCTTTACCTCAGTAATTTACCCTGTTCATCCCAATTATAAGAAGCCTTTGGCAAAAACCCAGAAATTCTCCTGTGACATAGTAGCTCTGTTTAAAAAACTAACAAGCTGCCTGCATAGGCAGAATCCTAGCTGTCATGCAACTTCATACAGTATGTGACTGATTAAGAGCACACTAAATAGGCAACAACTCACAAAATAGTGCTCCTCACAGAAGAATGTGACTCATTATTAGTTAGCATGTTGCTAAACTAACAGCATGATATAAGTGCAAAGCATTATCAGTAGCTCAAAAAGATGGCAGCATAATGAATTTGCCTACCTTAAAACTCAGAAGAGCCTGTGATCCCTTAAAATACTAACTCTTTAACTCTTGTTTTCAGATGGAGCATCAACCAAAATAAAGTCTAGGAATCTATGAAGTGGCAGTGAGAATAGAAGTCTGTTTAATTCCATTAATAAACTGATGAATTGTAATATCTTTCGCATCTTGCATCATTTTTCAAACTTACAGATCGTAAGTCGTGCACTCTGTAGTTCCTCAGGGTTCTATTTTGGGCCCCTTGCTTTTTAACATCTACATTTTTCCACTTGGTCAACTTTGGAGATCTCTTGGTCTTAAATGTAATTTTTATGCAGATGACACTAAAATGTACATACATTCAGAGCCTGAGGATACTGTGCCTGTGGATTTTCTTTCTCAATCTTAACAGTGAAATGATTTACATTATGCTCATTGGTTCACCCCACCAATTACGTAAAGCTTGGTCGGCTACTTTAACTGTTGATGGTTTGATCATCGGAGTTTTGGAAAAAAACAAAAAAAAAATTGGGGGTTGATTTTTGATTCTAATCTAACATGTGTGCCTCATGTTCAGAATACTGTTAAAACATTTTTCATCCTAGACATATCAACAGATTACATCCAGTGCTGTCCTTCACTGTTGCTGAGAAGTTGATTAACACTTTTGTATTTTCTCGTATTGACTATTGCAATGCTTGGTTGGCTGGGGTTTCAAAAGCTAAGCTAAACAAATTGCATATTTGTGTAAAATATGGCTGCAAGAATCCGAAATAAGATAAAAGATCACTGCTATTTTGGAGTCTTTGCATTGGCTCCCTGTTAGGTTTAGGGTTGGTTTACAAATGATGCATAATCATAAGGCTTTACATGGTCTTGCACCTCAATATTTGTCTGAGCATTTATCTCCCTATAACCCAATGTTTGTCATCAGAAACCACAGGCTCAGCACCGCCTACTTCCACTCACTATTACAAATCTACATCCCCTCCAGAAGTATGAGATCCGCTAGTGAGCAACACCTCGTGGTACCATCACAGAGAGGCTCTAAATCCCTTTCCAGAACCTTCACGTTCACCATTCCTGGCTGGTGGAATGCTCTTCCTATACCTATCTGGAACACTGAATCCCTGACAATTTTGACTACTTGACTTCATCTTAAGATTTTTATTTTTTATTCTCTCTCTCCATTTCTTCCTTCTCTTACTAGTTTGTACTTATTTTAGCAATGCTTTTTAATCCCCAATTGTAAGTTGCGGATAAAAGCGTCTGCAAAAAGACAATGTAAATTAAACTGCTCTGTTAACTGTTGTCAACCTGTTTAAGATCAATGGGCTTTTTCTTCATTAGCTCCAAAACGATGGAACACTTTATAAGGCAACCCAAATCCCATAGCATTTTTAAATCTCACCTTAAAATTTAGTTTTTATCTTTTACTAGATTTTTTTGGTATTAATTCTATATTATTTATTAATTTTAATTAATTTTATTTATTTAAGTGTTTTTAATGCATATCTTTTCTTGCTTATTTTTATAATCTTCATATGGTGTATTTTGTTTGTAGTTTATTTTACTTGTTTATGTAAAGGGCTTTGAGATATCATTAAAAGGCGCTATAGAAAATAAAGATTATTATCACTACTAGTAGAAAATTGCTGTTTCAAGGGTTTCTTGAGCGTTTCGAGGTTTCTCTGCTGAAATGTGTGTCAAAGAATAAACTGGTTTTAAAGTGTCTCAAAATCAGTGGTTGCTCTAATCTCCGTCTGACACTAGGTTAGAACTGAACTGCAAAGTTGAAGCCTGGTAAATGCACATTGATCAAATCAAATGCACACACTCTTGGCTTACTTGAGTAAATTAAAAAGACAGGTAGTAACTTCTCCTTGACTAGTTTTAATGCTTTTCTTGTGGAAATGTTGCTTTTGACAGTAGATTTACAATGTACCTTACACGACTCCATACATTCATCACTGCATTCAGTCGACCAGTATAAATTTGAGAACACGCTGACAATCATTTGACACCAGGTCACCACTGACCCCAGCAGCTGTTATGGGATAATGAGCCTGAGGTTAAGTATGGAGTGACTCGAGTCAAACCCTGTCCCTTGAGTTACAGACAAAACATGGTACACCCACGCAAGCGCAAAAAGCCCTCATGGAAAAAGAATCTAGTCAGTCTAGGCTTTTGATTTTTGGTGATTAATGCCAGTTTACACCTTAAAGTGAAAAATAAAGGAGAATTGCTACTGTAGATACTTTATCTGGCCACATTGTGTGACATAGTTCATTTGTAAGAAAAAAGTACAATTGAGGGATATAAAGTTGCAATGACAAAAGATGCAATGAGAAAGCTGCAATTCATGATATATAGTCACACTAACTAGAAAAAGCTGCAATTACAAAAAAATAAAGCTGCAATTTATGGGTCACATTGTAAGATAAGACCAATTACAAGAAAGGGGTAAAAAAAAAAAAAAGCGCCAATGTTTGAGATGTTTTATATATATATATATATATATATATAGGCACACAGTGAGATATAAAAGTAACAATTACAAGAAAAAGTTGTAATTATAAAAAATAAAGCTGCAATGTATGATATAGAGTCAAAAAGTGAGATATAAAAGTCCTACTACAAGAAAGTGTTGTAATTACAAAAAATAAAGCTGCTTTTTTATGATACACTGTCACATTGTGAGATATAAAAGTCCCAATTACAAGAAAAAAGTTAAAATAAAGCTGCAATTTATGAGTCACATTGTGAGATATAAGACCAATTACAAGAAAGAGGTACAATTACAAAAAAAAATAAAGATGCAATGTTTGATATATAGTCACACAGTGAGATATAAAAGTCCCAAATACAAGTAAGTCTTGTAATTACAAAAAACAAAGCTGCTATTTATGATACATCATCACATTGTGAGACAAACAAGTCCCAATTACAGGAAAAATGTTGCATTTACAAAAAATACAGCTGCAATTTAGTCTCATAGTGAGATATAAAAGTCCCAATTACATATTTTGAGATATAGCAGAAGTTACAAGAAGAAGAATAAAGTTGCAATTATGAGAAAAGGCGAGTCAAGTGTTAAGTGTCACAATTGTGAGTAATATCATAATTACCTTTGCATTTATTTGGAAACAGTCTTCATTAGTGAATTATCTGCAGAGACTTCAACAAATAGGCATCTCAAGCAATAAGCGCTTGATTTTATTAAAGACGAGAGAAGGTAATTCAAACCTTGAATTATTTTCCCAAAGCTTGCTGGATAATATAATCCCAGCATCTCGTATCCCATTGTAAATCTGATTGTAACACCAGCAGCATCCAAAGGTAATGTTGCTTACCACCCACTCTTTGTCAAAATAGAATTATAAATACAAGTTCTTATGAAAGAAAAACCACAGAGCAAGAGCATACACTTGTTTTTGTCCCCTTTGGTCACAACAGCAGCATGCCGTATAAAGTCCAACACAGTCAGAAATATGACACGCATGTGCTGATGTAAAATAGAAGGATTAACCGTTATTACACGAGGTGATGTTCTGGGACAGCAGCCCACGGATTTTTGCCTGGCCTACTTCAGCGTCTTCTTTAAGCCTGTGGCACACCACCTGCTTTTGCTGTTTCCAATAACCAGCTTTAATCTCTGCAATGGCTAGACAACAGTGGCCTAGCGCTGACAGCTGGCAGACTTACACTGTCTCTAGAAAAGAGACCAGACAACAGCGGGTTAACTAGCAGCAGAGGAGGTCCCATGTAAAACCGGCTGCATCGCTAAGGTTTTCGTGCTTTGTGGGATTTATTGCAGTTCTGCTATTGTCAATCCCTTCTGGCTCAGAAAACATATCACATCACTGCGGTTCTCAAACACCCACAAAACTGAACTAGATTATCTCGCGGCTAGAAACGGTTTGGAGTTTGTCTGTTTAATCCAATAGGACGCTGTTTATTGTTTGAAAAGTGTATGCGAATTTCAACTTCAAGGAAATAACTCTCTTAATTGAGCACTCTAGTAAATAATCCTGAACAATACATAAAGACATCCAGATTCAATATTAGAATATTATATTAAACACTTATTTTTGTTCAAATAAACCAGTATCACAATCAAGGTGCAATTACCGGAGAAATAAAATGATATAATAATGAGAAATAAAGTCGCATTTGTGAGAACAATAACTAACACTTAAAAAATACTCATTTCAAATTGTAAGATATAAAAGTACTAATTATGAGAATGAAGTAGCAATTAAAAATAATAATAATAATAAAGCTGCACTTAAGAGAATCTTAATATGCAATCTAGTAAATAATGCCGGATAACAAAGGAAATACAGATTTTAAATATTGTATTAATATCTTTTTTTGTCAAAGATGTCTGAAAATAACTTTTAGTTGTTTTTTAGTCTTCGCCCACTTCCCAGCATGCACTAGGGCATGAATTATTAACGAGGGTATAACTATGTCAGTCTCGTTCAGGCCTTGTTTACTAGGTTCAACCAATGAAATGATACTTCACTCGAATGCTACAGGCTCAAAAATGAGTGCATGGAAGTGAATGAGAATGATCTGTTCACTGAAGACATTTGGGGAACTTCGCTCAGAGAGATTATACAGCATGACATAACCAGGCTTGGGGGAAGACGGGGAAGAAAAAGGGGATTCGGGGAGAGAGGAATTTCAGAAAGCCTTCGACTCAGTGGGAACTTGACGTGGGCTCCCTTCTTACTCTCCCCACGGAGCTCAAACTCAGGGTTTGGCTGTCACCATACAAATCCTGTGGGTGTGAGCACCGTCCCTGCCCCGGCGTACGGGGGGAATTAACGCTGAGCCACTGCAAATGACTGACAACCCTAAGGTCTCTTTGAGAACAGGCTTAAGAGGGAAGAAAGGAAGGAGGATGAAATGAGATATGAAGTACGAACAAAGTACAGAGGAATATCCAGCACTACTTTTTCCAGCAAGCTCTGCAAATTCAAAAGGACTGCAGTCCCTTTTTCATCATTTCTGAACATGACACCTTTTCTGAGAACCTGTCACAGTATCTAACAATTTTTTTTTTTTATAATATTATAATAATCTCATTAGAGAAGGTTACCAGAGTCAGAAAATAAATGGTTTGGGGCAGAAATAAAAAGAATATTTAGCAAAACAAATGTCAGTGTACAGATTTTATAACATTTTGTTTTTAGAATTTTAAGTATTACAGTAATAAGATTCTTTTTTTCCACATTACCGTAAGAATTTACGGTGAAGATGCGCTCTTCATGAAAAAATATAACAAAGTAAATATTATTAATATCCATAAACAAAGCTTAATCTTCTCTATAAATAATATGTACAAAAAAATATCACTTGAATATAATAAATATAGTTTCCTGTTTTTGGTTTGAATTTTGTATCGAACAGATCTCCTCAATTAAAAATCCAAGGACATACAATTTTCTTTTTTTCTTTTTGTTCCATTAAAAGCAGACAAACTGCACAGATGGCCTTACTTGAGAAATGACATGAATGTGACAAAAAAGATGGATTACCCAATTACAACTCTTGCTTCCTTTCTTGTGTGACAGTTTTGAGCTCGGACAGCGATGCAATTTTACATTACCCTGATCAAACACAGACAATGAAGAACCCAATTTTGTCCTTGACAGATGTCCTTTCAGACAAACGCCACAATGACAGAGTAAAAATCACATCAAAAAAGCTCTCCTCACAGCACGACCATGCCAATATAGCCAAGCTGGTGTGAGGGGGGAAAAAAGTGAAACCTTAAAAGAAAGAAGGAGATAGAAACAGAAAAATGAGAATTTGTATTTGGTGTTTGAAACGACCACACATTGCTCTATGGTCACAGTGTGTTTTCCATTACAGGTGAATAATTCATTAATGCTCTGCACAGGCTTGATATGTTCAAGCTTGTCCTGTGCTGTCTATTTTAAGTCACATGAGAAATTCATGGTAGGTCCTCAGAGGACCCAAGGTCCCATCAGCACTGTCTATTCTGAATGCGGCCTTGCCTAGATGGATGCATTTTCATGGGGGTCATTATATTGCCTCCTCGAGAATCTGAATCTTTCCATTGCACAAAAGGTTCCTTATAAATTTTCCCTTCAATTTTCTTCACACTAAGAAAAAATAAGGTTCTTTTAAGAACTGTTTGCTTGAAAGTTATTTTAGCAAACATTTTTTAGGGAATCAAAATGGTCGTTCTATGTCATCAATGTTAAAACCCTTTTGGAACACGGAAAAGCTAAACTGCCCACTTCGGTTACTGTTGCATGTATGAAATAATTATATATAATATTTTGCACAAAGTGGTCTTATTTTAAGAATAAAGTGAAAGGTATGAGAATGAAGTTCTAATATTTTGGGAATAAAGTGAAAATTTAGCAAATAAAGTACTGCTGTTTTGAGAGAAGTAGCAATATTTTGTAAATAGTCAAAGTTAGGAAAATAGAATAGTAATATTTTGTAAATAACTTTAAAATGATGAGAATAAATTGGTAAAATCTTGAGTAATGGAGCTATATTTTGTGAATATTCAATTGTGAAAACAATATTGAGGATAGTTGTAATATTTTGTTAATAAATTTACAATTATGAGAATAATGTAGCACTATTTTGATCGTAGTTTGGGAATAAAGTGAAAATAAGTAAAGGTATAATAATGTAATATTTTGAAAATAGTAATGATTTAAGAAAAGCTGTTATATTTTGAGAATAAAGTGAAAGGTATGAGAATAACAGTACTAAGATCTAGGAAATAAAGTGAAAATTATGCAAACAGAGTACTGCTATTTTGAGAAAAGTAGTAATATTTTGTAAATAGCCAAAAATAAGGAAAATAGAATAGTAATATTTTGGCAACAGTAGTAATATTTTGTAAATACATTTAAAATTATTTAAATATTAAAATGAAAATAAATTGGTCATATTTTGAGTAATGGAGATATATTTTGTGAATAGTCAATTATGACAAAATATTGAGGATAGTAGTAATATTTTGTTAAATTTACAAATATGAGAATACAGAAGTGATATTTTGATATTAGTCTGGGAATAAAGTGGAAATTGAAAGTAACATTATTTTGAAAATAGTAATATTTTGCGAAAAGCAGTTATATTTGATGAATAAAGTGAAAGTTAAGAAAAAGAAGCAATATTTTGTGAATAGTAAAAATTAAGAAAAAAGCTATATTTTGAGAAAAAATATATTTTGAGAAGTCAAAATACTGTAAATAAATTAGTAATATTTTCAGGAAAGTAGTAATATTTTGTGAATTGTTGAACTTGAAAAATTAGTGATTATGCACTTTCAAAATGACAGTGAAAAACCTGATTGTGCTCACTTAACAACAGTCCTTTCAGCCCACTTTGATTACTGTTGCTCGGGTCAGATGGGCTTTACAGTCCCATAGGAATGACCTGGACCTCTGAAACTCAACAAGGCCTCCTGTCCAAACAAACACAAACAAAATCAATGGCCTTTAGTTGTTCTTTCTACATCATTCTTCCATTTGACAACTACATGGACGAGTAACACCTGGCATCTGGCAAACTCTCCACAGAGAGGATCCATTTCCACAAAGATCAGGTAAACATTTTTTGGATGCCGCCCCAGAACCGCATGCCGAATGCCAGGGCGAAGACACCACAAGATGCTGTGTAAACAAGCTCGCTTGCTGAGTCCACATTGATGTGTAGAATTGGAGCATCATTATAAAATCCATCTGATGAAATGATCTAGGTCTTTCTGACAGCTACCTCAGGGGACGAGAAGTAAAGGGTGTGGGTTTACACTGATCTCTCTCTCACCATCTGTCACCATATTGTCAAGAACGCGCCAATAAAGGAATATGAACAATTAAAACATTCTTTGAGGAATAGGATGCTTTGCTTATGATCAACATCAAAGCCTCTTCAAGTCCAAACGTTTCTGGAATATCTGTGGCATAGTTTCGTTTACAGAAAACCCCAAAAGATCAACCAGGGCTCTTTGCACTATGCAGAGAAAAAAATAATAAATAAATAAAAAAAACACTGTATGAAGTACTTTTAAATATTTGATGAACTAGTGTCCAAGCTGTTAATTTTTCTAAAATAACACTGTCAAACAGCAACGTTTTCAAAGAGCGTCAGCAACTTGTTATATAATATTAAAATAAATAAATAATAATCCAATCCAACAGATCCAAAAAATCAAACATTTTAGAATAAAGTTTTAATGTTAATTAAAAAAACTGTAAAGCTTTGAGCGTGGTTTTATAATGTTTAGAAAACAAATTGTTAATATTATGATTATAAATTAGCAATATTTTGTGAATAAAGTCAACATTAAGAAGAATGTCAATATTTTGTGAATAAAGTTGAAATTACGAGAATATAGTAGTAATATTGTGAAAAGTAGTAATATTTAGTGAAAAATCTAAATAAAGAAATAAGAAGTGATTTTGAGAATAATTAGCAATATTATGTGAATAAAGTTTAAATCATGAGAATAAAGTTTTGTGAAAAGTAGTACTATTTTCTGAACAGATAAAATGAAATTAAAATAGTAATATTTTGAGAATTAAGTGGAAGTTATGAGATTAAAAGCAATCATTTTAAGAAAGGTATATATTTTGTTAACAAGACAAAAAGATGAATGTAGTAATATTTTGTTAATACCTTAAGTCAGATTATGAAAGTAGCAATATTGATTAAAAGTAGTAATATTTTGACAATAAAGTGAAAATTATGAGAGTAATATTCGAGAAAAATAATATTTTGTGAATAGTCAAAATGATCAAATAAATCACTATTTTGAGAACAATAATATTTTTTGAATAAAGTGAAAACTACAGGAATGAAAGCTATATTTTGAGGAAAGTCAAGATTATGAGGGAAAGCAACATTTAAAGAAAATCGGCAATACATTAATAGTCAAAATTATGTAAATAGCTAATTTTGAGAAGTCAAAATTTAGGAAAAAAACAACAACTTAGTGTTATAAAATTTAATTAGCCACTTCATTCTCATAATTTTGACTTCATTCTCAAAACATTTCTAACTTAATATCGCAATTCTTAAAACTTTGTTGTAAACGTTGACATCCAAAGGCAAACACTGCTACATCATGTGCTTTTAACCCAGAAGCCACTTGACAATCAACCGAATGACCCTTGATCAAACTTAACAAAGTTACACAAAAAGAAAACGAAGGCACTACAGATGAACTTCCTGTCATTATAGCACTCATTCCTTCAGCGATTGGATATGAATTATACGATGAAGCGACACCAGGCTAAATGGCTTTCTCTGCCTCCATCTCAGTCAGTAAAATTGGCTGATGAAATGAGTCATGACTTTAATGCAGAACAGAGGGAAGATAGAAGTCCTTAAATTGATACTATGAGTCTCATGCGTGAAAATGAGCGGAATAGAGTTATTAGTCTCTATACACCATTACCCTTCATAAAAGCGAGCATGAGTGTGACTGTTGATGGGCTGAAAGTTTGAGGCGCATTCAAAACGTGGCTTTAATATGTCATCTCTCGGGTTGTATCAGATACGGTTAATTGTAGAGCGCAATGAATAATTGATTTAATGTCAACATCAACATCGCAGCAGTCAGGAAACGTCTATTAATGTCATCTAGCACGAGATATCTGCCTCTTGTGTAACCTGTGTGTGGACATCCGACTCAGAGGAGCTATTTTGGGGACGAACATTTCAAAAATTAATCAACCTCCATCTGCCAGCAACCAATGAGTGGAAATTTAGCAGACGGGTTATCGAATACCTTCCCATCAAATCAATCTCATCTTGATAGAAGAGGACAAACAGCTTTAGGGCTTGTTTGAAGCGTAGGTTGTTAATCCAATTACATAATTAAAGAGCTGGCAGGAATGAAGGGCTCTATGCTGACACTGAAGACATGCAACCTGAGCTACGCAACGAACATTAGAAAATAGCCAAGGACGGAGAAAAGGTCATTCTAGTCCTTGACTGACCAGAGGAATGGCACTATATGCTGTTCTCTGAGCCCAAAGGAAGAAAGGAATCATTTATGAATCATTATCATTACCACTGTGGCTCAGTGGTAGAGCATTGCGTTAGCAGCGCAAAAGGTTGTGGGTTCGATTCCCAGGGAACAAATGTTAGGGGAAAATGTTCTGTTCTGAATGCACTGTAAGTCGCTTTGGATAATAGTGACTTTTGCATAATATTCAGCAGATTTGAAATACTATGAATGAGTCACATGGACTACTTTTGTGGAGCTTTGTTTCATTTTTTAAGCTTGACAGCTTTAGTCTCCGTTCATTGTAACTGCTTGGAAAAAAGCAACCACAACATTCTACCAAACATCCTCTGTGCTACTCAAAAGAGTTTGGAACGTAAGAAATCATGAACTAATCCTTTAATCTGGAGGCTGAGTTTGCAGGCTTCACATACGATGATATTTGACAAGCACTTTATATGCAAACCACAAACACAACACACTCGTCATATGTGCTGAATGCCAAATCTCTTGTTTTGTTGCACTCCATCGGGAGCTTCAGATATGCAAAATAAAGCCTTGTTCCGAGGCAATGAATAAAACATGAACGATTGGCTTAAAACGGCTTTTGTCCCCTTTTCATGATGTTTTAAAGTGTCCAATTACTGTACTTTGGCCTGAAGGAGCCCCAGTCCTGCGATAATACAGAGGGATCCCAAGCTAGATCATTAAATGTGATACTAAAGAATCACAGCAGCACGTTATAGAACTGGGAAAATAATATTAACAAACTTTTAAGAAATTAATTAAGTCCATTCTGATTCCATGTAGACTCTCACTTCTAAAATGTGATTCTAGTATTAAAATTTTGACAGATCAAATATATAATCAAGCTTATTTAGATCAGATTTACTTGTTCTTCTCATAAGCTGGCCCGATCAAAGTGGGCAGGAAGGTGATTATTCTTTCCCAGCTGTAAGCCTGATCTTTATTGTCTGTACTTGATCTAAACACAAAAGCGGTGATGTCTTTTCCTCCTCTTCCACTGCCCACATGCGGAGTGATCCTCTCTGCTCATCATCCTTTCATCAGGAGCTCTATATATACTGGTGTCATAAAGGCAATGAAGAAATCTCATTCTGCTGTTTCAGAAAAGACTGCGATTGTCGCTTACAGTAAGTGGGAGCTGAAGAACCATTTCAGTAATGCCTCCAAGACCAGCTACGTCAAAATTAAATGGGCTCACTTCTGTTTTATTGCCATCAAAATTTGCATTTAATATGATTTTCATGTGTGCCTTTTAAGCATATAAAGGTCACACATCAAAATTCCTGAATAGTTGGTGAAAAAGACTAAATATACCGTCAAAGTACTCCAGATGGGAATAAGGACACTGGGTACAATCAAGTCAAACTTTTAAAAATGTATGAGCTGACTGCACATGAACATCACCACGATGTAGTAATTACCCAGAGTTTCCCAGGTGGGAATGTTTCAGTGCATGGCAGACACAGTGGATGCAGCATCTGTAGTTGGCGTTAAATTTGTTAATGCATGAAAATTAAAAATATATATATATATATATATTTTCACATCCACAGTGAAAACAATAATGATTGTTCGAATTGCGATTCCATTTACAGCACCTTCATAAATTGAATAAGAACAAAGCAAAACAGACGTACTGTAATGTACGTTATTCATCATTTTGTAGTAGAGTTATTTTTGGTAGAAAACCTGATGTCGTAGTTATGATATACTCATTTGTAAATACAAAATTCCCAGGAGGGCTTGAAGGATGTTAATAGTACAGATTCATGTTTGCACATGTACATTCTAGTACAAAAGGATTAAAGATAAAGGAAAAATTCCAACTAAAATGAAAACTCACGCTAAATTAGTTCCAAATTAGAATTTTTATGAGTGACCTAAGTTGCTTGACTTAACTCATTAACTACTTTGAGTCTTTTAAAGGCAGTTTTATGTGAAGAACAGACCAACATTTCCGACACTACTCTGATATTTGGCATGACATTTTTTTTTTTTTTTTGCGACATGTGCGAACCAGTGATATATATATATATATTTTTCAATATTAACTTGAATTGTGATCTTTTACACCTGAAAATGTTTTACTTTTTATTTCAATTCAATGAAATGCAAAAATGCATTGTGTGAATCAACTCTTGTGGCTTTTGTCCTGTTCAAACAGATGTTGTCCCTGTCAACATGTCTCTCAAATTCAACTTAGCTGAACTATGCATCAATGCAAAAATGTAAATGTATTCTGGAGAAGTGTTAAGCTTCACTTTACTGCCCTTCACTTCACATAAAAAAAATCAAAACATATCCTACTGTCCAATTCCATGACAAATAGCAATCATACATATTAAGAAGCACCATGAGAGCAAGTAAGTGAATATTAGTCCATTATTATTATTCATTTTTTAGTCGAATGATCCCTTTAAAATCACTTTGAAGAGGACGTCCACTGAAGACAGACCAGCGGTATTTAAATGATGAGGCTCATTGTTTGCTTGCATGAACACCGCAGTGGTTATTAAACTCTTGTTAGTGGGCATATCCAGCATTTGTTGCATTACATCAGATATAAATGCTTTTGAAGCTCTTAAAGCCAATAGGAACTGGCTGAAATTAACAATACTGTATACTGTATCTGCCAAGTCTATGTCAAACCAACAGAAAAGATGACAAGTTACAGGTCTGACTTCCCCAATCCTATATTTAAGCCCTAATTACAGGTGGGACACTGCCAATTTGTCACGCTAATCGGCCACTTTTCTGGAGAAGATGAAAGGGCTCACCCAGGGCTAGAAGTTGACAGGAGGTATGTCCACATCAGCCAGACTTGTCAGCTTCACGTACGAATCTATCCTTGTTTTTGGCTGTCCCTCTCAGCTTCTGCATGTGGGATGTGCACAGCTGCTCGGGTTGAGTCGCCCA
The DNA here is from genome assembly GCF_003368295.1 of Carassius auratus. NCBI lineage: Eukaryota > Metazoa > Chordata > Actinopteri > Cypriniformes > Cyprinidae > Carassius > Carassius auratus. The sequence goes on from NC_039289.1 coordinate 6,641,296, forward strand.
ATTAAGCCTGCAGATGCTCTTGGCTGCAGCATCGGCTTCCAAGATCCCAATCAGATCGTCCCTCTTCCCACCGCTGGATCCTTCTTTTGCTTTCTATTGTCACCAGCTAGTAGTCATCAGGTTCTCCATACACATTTTCCCAGTGACAGGAGGGATGATGTGTGGCTTTCCGCACAAGTGTGTGAGGGAAAGGAGAGAGCGTGTGTGAGCGTATCAGACAGGATGAGTCGTACTCTGTGAAGCGGTGATATAAGAGCGAGCCTGCCTCTCTTCTACTCTCCACTACGGCTGTATGGCTTCAAAACTCACACTGCCAGCTAACTGATCGCTTAGGGAGCGTCTCGAAAGTGCAAACTGACTCAAAACAATCAAGAGTCCTCCACTTGGAACCGTTCAATTTGGTGTCCATATAGTGATACCTAAAGGACTCAGTGGTTCTTGCAAAAAGTTCCATGGGAATTGACTGTTCGATGTATCGGTTAGTTGTGTTTGTAATATTTTCACACTTACCGCTGACTTTATAATCCAGTCCCTTACTGAAAGCTCTCCATGTCCACGAGGGGTTGAACACTCAAGCAAAGACCAGCCGCTGGAATCATATAATTTTAGCAGACATGTGACCCTCTTAATGCCCAATCCTTTGATGTTTTGTCCTGTTTTCAATTCTCCTGTTTTTTCCAACTGTTTTCCTCCAGAATCCCTCAGCAGGAAGTTAGTGGATGCTGACTGAAAGAGAGAGAGATAATATTTTATCAGTGTTGAGGGGTAGCTTATGGAGGCCCATTTAGCATCATAAAAAGGGGGAGGGTGGGGGATATGCTTTGGGTAAATTAAAAAGACAGAAGTAGTAAGATTTTACATTATAATTTAGGAAAAATTTGATGAAAAAAAAGAAAAAAGATGAAATCATCCAAGTCATAACCACATCAACAACAAAAAAATGGTCACAATTATAACTTAGTATCTCAATCTCAGTCATTTTGACTTAGTAAGTGATCATTTAATTATTTTTATCTCATGAGTATGATACAGTATCTCAGTTTTTTGTTTTCTTATGACTTAGTATGTCAGTTTTATTACTTTAGCAGGATTATAACTTAATATTGCAGTTTCGACTTACCTCGTAATTACTACTATGTCATAATTTAGAATTTTTAATCTCATGATTATGATGCAGGATCTCAGATTGGACTTCTCATAATTATGGCAGTATGTCAATTTAGATGTTTTTATCTCATGATTATGTTGCAGTATGTCAGTTCTGACTTTTTCATCTCATAATTGACATTTCGTCAACTTCGATTTCCCAATGCATATGTTTTGTGAAGTGGAAACTGGCTTTCACAAAAGCTAGCTACTAATATCAGTACTACTAATGATATTTTTATAGAACTGTTTTTGTCTGTACAATGAAAGTCTGTGGTGACCAAAAAACATTTAGACCCACTAACTTTTCTTGGATGGACAAAAACACTGAGACACTATTTCAAAATATATAGGAGTGACAGTAGAAGCATTTATTACAACAGGAGGAAAAACAGATAGTAGCAGTGAGAGGAGAAGCAGGAAACTGCCTCCCTAAAATAACCAGCCGCCGCACAACATTGGCCATCTGGAGACGAGAATCATAAATCATAGTATGCTGAATATAGTACGCCAAATGTATGAGCATGGAAATTTTTAGACATAAATTATCAAAGAAACTATGTAACAAAATCATAATCAGTGTCCGTCCAGAATACTGCATTGAGACACCTTGAAATGTTGAGTCCAAAGAAATGGGCACCTTATTTAAAAATAACCATATAACAATGCACACATTGCAAAGCTGTCTTTGCTCCTAATGGCCTCAGCCAGCCTTAGATGTGGGTGTTTTTTGAAACACACTTCAGCACCCTCGCACACCATTAAAAGCTCTAAGATGGCTTGGTTTGAGTGGCATCTGTGAAAAATGGTTAGAGAACAGAGAGGAGACAAGGGAATTATGGGGCAGCAGAAGAAAAACATGTTTTGTCTTCGTTTTCGAGGGGAAAAAAGACTGACTGACCTTTCTGAGAAGTGAAAGTGCCTGAGTGCGTCACGCTTTATTTGAAGCAACAAACCTTGGTGGAGGGCGGTAAAAGGGCACCTGGACGTGTTTGAGCTCCGTCCGGTGAGACCATCTGTATTACTGAGAACAATGAGAACACCTCGCAGCAAAATAAACTCATGATAGGAACACCCGATGAGGCGAAGACAAGGGTCATCCCATGGCACTTGGAGGAGGTCACCTTGATGCATGTGTGTTCCCTCAGGGTGCTAAACCCTGTTAAAATGCTTTCAAGGTGATAAAGTGGCCACAGAACATTGAGAAGCATCAAGAAGAGTAACATCTTTGAGCATATCATGCTCAGTGCTAGATGGCTTGCTGCATATGGCAATCTGACATTGTGTTGGGTAATCTGAGTCACTAGGGGGCACTGTGTGTTAATTAACATTAATTACAAAGAGATAATTGTAGTTTTAGTCTGAAGGATCTTCAAGCTACATGCTAATCATAACAAAGCAGTTAAACAACAAATGTTAAAAAAAAAGTTACCTACAAGTCACTAAGAAAAAGAAGTTACTTACAATGAATGCAGTTTTTAAAATAAGACATTTATCTCTGGAAAAAAGGTAATATGCTGCACAGCAGTTAGCTTGTTAGCATGTAGCTTGTTACTGTAAGTAGTGAAGTTTGATAAAGTCACTGCCTACTTTTGGTAAGTGACGTCCTAACACTGGTTCCACTATAGCTGGAGCCTAACTAGCGAGTTTGTTAGTGACACAGGGAGTTGTGCAGCATTAAAGAACAATTAAATATTTTAGCAAGTAGCTTGTTACTACAAGAGCTATCTGAGCTACTGTCACACCACCAAAAAAGATACACAACACTGGTTTATTAAGATTGGAGGGCTAACTAGCCTGTTTGCTAATGTCACCAGGAATGGTATTTATACTTAAAATAGATATTTTAAGTATTCATAATCAATATTTAGAACTGCAATTAGATATTTATATATATAAAAAAAGACTAAATATGCTACACAGTACTGCAAGCTTAGCTAGCTAGCAACCTTGCTACTGGAAGCTACACTGCTATGTAACCGGCTGTCTTGTTAATTAAAGAGTCATGATGTGATTTCAAGTTTTCCTTTCTCTTCGGAGTGTTACAAGCTTTTCGTGAATAGATAAGATCCCTAAAATTGCAAAAAGACTAAAGCCTCAAACCCAAAGAGATATTCTTAATAGATATTCTATTATTAAAGTTAAGACTTGTCTACGCCCTCCTAAAATATCTGGTTTAAACACGCCCCCCCACATGTCTACATCACGATGTAGGAAGATTTGCATAACACCACCAAAATGTTCACGCAAAGAAAGGAGTAACTTTGATTCTTGCTGTAGTGTTTTTGCTGCCAGTGTCATGTTGTGAAGACGCTGTGCTTTTTTGTGAAAGCTTAAATACTTTGTTTAGCCATCCAAAAGAGGACACGACTAGAAATCAGTGGTTAAGTTGTATTTACAAAACTGTTCCAGAACAGTCCAACACAAATATTCAGATGTGTGTGGCGCATTTTATGGAGGACTGTTTCCTGATCCTGGGAGACTAGACTACAATGTCGGCTGTTCTGACTCACAGTCAGTAAGTACGTTTACATATTTAAAGGACTTGCCACTGAAGATTCAAATGTGAGTTTAGAGCAGTGTAGAGTAGAGCTTGTTGTTTGTCATTTCTCCCATTACAAATGCAGACATGGTTTTATATTTACGTATCGTGATGCAACGCAACCTGTAAAAAGACCAATCTGTATAAGTCATTATAATCAGTAATTATGTCTATGGATACAAAAAATGGCTTGTTTGTAATGGGTTTTATTGTTTTTGCCTTTTCGCCCCAATGTTCTGACCAGGACACAGTATAGTGAGGGGTGTAACATTTCCATCACACACTCCATCACAATTGGCATTTGGCCAATCACAATGCACTGGATAGCTGGCCAATCAGCATACACCTCACTTTTCAGACCAATGAGCTGTGTAAAAAAATTACGTGTTAGCAGGTAACTTGTTACTGGAGGAGCTATATGGTGAGCTACTGTCACACCACTGAAAAGTTAGTAGCTTCCAGTAAGGTTGTAGGGCTGACTAGCCTGTTTGCTTCTAGCTCCAGGAGTTGTGCAGCATTGAATAAATAGTAAATAATGTACTTAATTATAATTAATATTTAGTATTACAATTCAATTAGTAAATATTTAGCAAATGTTGCACACTCAGCTTGCTAGCTTAGCTTAGTTTGCTAACAAGTAGCTTTTTAAAAGATGATCTATACTGTTTTGTAAACAGCTGTAATGTAGTTAATTTGGTATGGTCACTGCCTACTTTCTCAGATTGTACAAATACGTTTGGAAAACATCAGAAAAGATTGCTGCATCTGGAAAAAAATTGCTGTGTGCAAACATCTGATGGACGTCTTAGCAGTTGTACATACATTGTATCATAAACATCTTAAAGGCAAAATGTCCTACAGACATATTGCAGAGGAGAAAACGCTCAAAGAAAAAAAAATACATCTTGCAGATGTTAATGCAGACGGCTAATAGACATCTTTGTGATGTACGTGTGCTATCAGGGTTTAGTCAGTTATTCCCCACCCCTGATTCCAGGAGTTGGAGGCTAACTAGCCAGTTCCATAGTACTGCCAAGGGAAATCGTGTAGCTTTTCAAGTTTTAACATGCCATAGTTTGGCAGAGATGCATTACACAATAATACAAAGTGACATGTTGCTGTGCAATCATCATGAGGCAGAAAGGCAGAAGTGACTCAAATTTTTGATGTCACTCTGACCTCAAGTTGACCATGCTGAACTTAGGGCGTTCTTCTCTTTTAGCGTTCTTCTCTTTTACACCCTTAGTATGCGTGTGAGAAACAGAAACAGAGCAAACCAATGTCAAAGAGGCAGTAGTGATTGAAGTCATGCAGAGCATAGCTGGAGTCCCACCAGGTCCAAATGGTTGCCTACTGGGAGGCAGTGAAAGAGGAGGAGAAGGAGCATGAAAGACAGAAAGCCAGAGGGCATCCCAATGAGAGAGAACTACCAGTGCTATTTCCCGAATTATATTCAGAAGAGTGTTTATATATACACACACAATTTTCTGAATTTAACATTATAATGGTTGTGTATTTGGACAAAATTTATGTTTTAATAATAGAGGAGTTTAGTTTGTAGTTATAAAACCACAATATCATACAAATTAAATTAATTATAAATTCATTTTTTAATTGGTTTTGTAAACTTAAAGTATTTCATGTTTCAGTCATTCATACTGAGAAATTCAATGTTTTCTTACAAACTACAATCGAACTGAACTTCTGATCAAATAAAATCATGCATTTTACCTAATTTAATTTTCACAGAGCTCTTGATAGACGGTCCCTAGCCTTGCGGGAAGGGTCAATGATGTCCATAAAGCCACGTGTAAATGTCTTTCAAATCCAATATGCAAGGCTTCAGCATTCCAGTTAACCATAAACAAAAAGAGCACACCAACCTCCCTTCTGAGAGCAAAAGGATTAGGGACCATCCAGTTATGCAACTACACAAATTTATATTTAAATATTCCCTTGGATATTCTGATTGGAGGAACTATAGATGCCCATTTATCATTCCAATGGAGATCAAGGACCATGAGACTTCAGCTCATTGATTTCATGAGTGGGAAAATGAAGCCATGGTCATGCTTTTTTTAGAATCCCATAAGCTACAAGTCATTGCAATTCTGGACTTTCACCACAGAAAAGGTTGAGATGGGCTAGTATGTTGACATAAGAGCGTGTCCTCATGTGCTAAGATAATTTGAGGAAAGACATCATACAGAAGCCCGACACACTTTAAACCAATGCTGTGATCTGGAAATAAGCTGACATTGCAGATTAAGGCAGTGTTGGGGACACAGGCATGCACACCTGCGCTAATACTGCTGATGTAGCCAAACACCACAAGACTAGAAAGCTCTCAGAAAGCAACAGTGGCAAAACATGTGATGATCTGCTTAGAATGAATCAAGCGCAGTGTACCAACATTTCCTCATAGGTTACTGCAGGCTTTGAGTCGCTACTTTCAAATAATAAATGCTATTTTCAGCTAGCACATACACTACAGCCACGCAGAGTTAAAAAATATAAATAGACAACCAGCTTCTCCTGAAGTATGACATCACCTTTTGTTCCTCTGTACTAATCTAAGACAACACAGCCATTTATATTCATTAGCTAGGTATCTGGTAATGCTAACTGCATGCTATAAGCTAAAAATGCATGCTAGGGATTATGAATTACTGAATTAAAATCTACTTAATTACAAATTTGATAATGCTACATTGTCTTGGACCCGAAACTAGAACTACAGCTGCCTTCCTTCTGATGTATAGCAGTGAAAATGAAATGAAAACCTTAAGTGCTTAAGTTTTTTGTATCTCAGCTTAATACATGCAGGCAACTATAGGTCATTCATCTGTATGCAAGTTCTTTCAGAAAGTTTAAAAACTTTGGAATAGTGACTTGCCCGATGCCATTGTATTGTCTCAACCAATGCTATCAGTTTGAGGGTAAGATGAGACCAGTGGCAGATGGAGGGAGTATTTGGGGAAATCTGTATAGAAGTAGTCATTCTTTTTAAAATTTTGTTAAAATCTACTTAACAGCATAGGCTCATTCGAAATATGTACTCCATCAACATTTATTCCTTTTCATCCAATTTACAGGTCCACAGATTAGATTAAAAATGGATACTTTTCAATGTTAGTGTCACATATCCAGCTTCATATGTACAGGTTTTCATGTGCAGCAGGTTTGTTCGGTAGCTCACGCATTATGGAGTTGCACTTAAATGGTGAAGAGCTTCGGTATAAATGCACGGTTGCATCAACAAATGCATTTTTATATCAGTTTTGCATTTGTTAACACTATCAGGTAGGTTTGGAGTTGGGTTTGGTATAGGGGGTATTTCCAACACGATAGATCATTAACTTTTAGCGACCCCCCCCCCCAGATATTTAGATTTTGAACTGCCGCAAAATGTACCTGAAGCAACTTAATAAAAACACAGCAATATGTGCCTATATCAATGTAAAAAAAAAAAAACCTCGCCAGGTTCACATATTGAACCTGTGTTTTAGCGCCACTCATTAGACATTTCACTTTGAAACGGCCACATAACGTGCATTAAGGTACGTAATAATGGTGTTGTAGAAATTTATTTAGAGGCACATATTTTTAATGAACCTAGGTTGCTACTTAAGAAGCATAGCAAGGCTGAATGAAAATCTTGAAGGTAAAACATACATTTTTAACTTCAAAATACTTTCTTGTTTCCCAGCTTAATATGTGGAGATGACTATAAGTTAGTCATCTGTAAATTACCTCAACAAGTGTAATAACGGAAACATACTGACCTTCCTGATGCTCCATTATTAGCTCAACAAATGGTGTGAGTTTAGGGACTGGACTATTTGTGCATTTAGCCAATTACAGATTGAGGGAGTGTTCAAGGAAACCTGCATAGAAATAATCATTATTTTCATGTGGTGGCACTAGCAGCAGAGAAGTTAAGCAGAAATAAATGCACATTTATATAATAGGCAATCTACAAGAACCTGGCTCACATAGCCAGATTTGATTTGTAACCACGGCTGACATTCAGCATGACGCAGGGACTTCATTAAGCACTTCATTAAAAGCTTACACATCCTGGGGTTCTAGAGCACACAACATGCCATCTCTCTGCAGTCAAGATGAATTAACATCGACTTGTTCATGCTCAAAACAAAACCAAAGCTGCCACACTGCAAAGATAGGAATCCTGGTTAATTGGGAGACTTACTTTGATGCCTTTCTGCAAACACATCATTTTATTCATACAGAAAAGGTTTCATTTATCCACCAAGTGTGCACCTGGACAAAGTTGTGGAGATGAGCACTAAGATTGGTTCAACAAGGAGCTAAATATATAGTATGCACTTCCAGGACTAGTTGTCAAATAAGTGACACATTGCTAAGTGAAGTTATAATATATAGATATTTTTCATATGCATTTTCCTTTAGTACTTTTAGTGGCTGTTCACTAATTAGCATCTTGTGCTTTAGCTTTTAGCACAGACAAAGCGTCTATGGAAAGTTGTTTATGAGTCATTCCCTTTTAAGCCCTGACGCTATTTTAAACAAGTAGGCGAGCAATACTTTTGCTATCCCATAAGGCTACATGAGCTAAGGAGATGACAGATTGGAAAAGTCAAGGGGAAAAAAAGTTGGTGCAGAACTGCTAGCCAGTGTACAATATTATTTTTTCATTGACTGCTCAAAAACACTGTGTTTAGCACTTTAGCAGTTAGCATGCTGATCTTTAGTCGTTAGCACAGTAAATAGGAAATCATCTCTTTGAGTCAAATCTCTTTAAAATACTGTTGCTATGTTAAACAATTAGGCTAGCAAAACTTTCTACTCCATAAGGCCACAGAAACTAAGGAGACTAGATAGGCTTGATAGACTAGAAATGGCTTAGAACTGCTAACTGATGTTGCCATGTCCTTTGCTAAGTCTAGCTATTTTTGAATGTAAAATAAATCACCCCCAACAACATGTTCAATCAAGGACCATATGAACCCAAGACCAGGCAATAATACAAGCCTTCATTAAGACCAAGTAGTCATTTTTTAAAATAAGCAGCTCTGCACATCCATATTCTCGATTTGCCATCAGCAAGTGGGTCTTAAGACTAGCTGCAACCTAGCTGCAAGAGAAATCTGAGCAGTCACCATGCATTGTTTGTGTGTGTGTGGGGGGGGGGGGACCCCTACTGTCGGCAGTGTCTGTCTTTGTTTGTATCTTTGGGTTGGCCTGTTTGCTTCTGGGAATGTAATGAGCATTTCATAACACAGCCAAGCATTCTGTCCCACGATACATGCCAGAGTAACGCTGGGAGAGTCGCCAGAGAAAATGAAGCCATCACTATTGCAGAATCCAGGCTACGGCAACAGGGTGCCATCGGCCAAAAGCACCATGTGTTTCCGCAAGGGGCCATCTGTCTGCTTTATGACTGGCTCATATTCTGTAATCAAGCTTTCGGGATGCTCTCGGTCCAGCGTGACAACACATATAATCCAGCTGTCTCATAAAAGCATCCTTTAGGTGTGAGGAAATTGCACAGCGAGTACATTGACTGTGCTTCTTTTGTGCTGTTGTCTTCAGAGAGCAGCTAACAAGGAAACTTATCTCTTAATCAAATTCCCAGTGGCACCGTGAGTGGTGTGCATTGTTCAAATGAAGACACACCGTGTAATATTTACAGGAGCTCAACACCATCGGGGCAGGGAGGAATTGCCTGGCAAAAGCAAACATTATAAAAGAGACCCCATTCTGAGTTTTTTTCCCCTCACCATGATGACAGAATGAGTCAGTGCTTGGAGTCAATGGTTTTGTTGAACCTTTCAAAATCTGAGCTGCAAGCAAAAGCAATCTGGATGAGCCCCACAGACAGATCCCAAGGGAAGACCTTGTCTCCTAGATAGTCATCGGGACAAGCCCACAGAACTAGATGAGCCCTCCGCACAATTAACTTTGCTGCAGCATGGATCAACCTGCTGGTTCTCTCAAGGTTTTCTTTCTCCATTCTGTCACCAATGGAGTTTTGGTTCCCTGCCACGGTCAACTCTGGTTTGCTTAGTTGGGGACACATAATTTCCAGCGGTATTGATCGACTTGATCACAAAGATACCATTTCAACTCAATTGAGCTGGACGATCACATCAGTCAATTCAATGATGAACTGCCTTTAACTGAAAATTGAGTGTTTAATATTATCCTTTTGCATTGAAACAATATTTTCTTATTTTGATACTGTAAAGCTGCTTTGAAACAATCTGTATTGTTAAAAGCGCTTTATAAATAAAAGTGACTTGATTTGACTCTTTGATGAGGCCTAGGGATTGTATACAAGGTCAAAACTATGTCGCTGCATTTACGCAGAACTTGATTACGCAGTCTTAGTGAACAGAAAAAGCCCAGGCTAGACTGAAATCTATACTGGTTCTGGTCATGGACCCCAATTTCCAAGCTGTCACAAATAAATAAATGCCCCTCTGGTAAAAAGCAGATTAGGTAGATGTGGTGTAAGTCCTGAACAGGAAAACTGGGAAACAAGAAGAAAACCAGTGGCATGAAAGAAGACTTTAGAAACTTCTATCAAGGGGACCATCCCGGCCACCTAATAAACTGCTACACATTATATGGAAAAGCTGCTAAGCAAACAATATACAGATGAGCTACTGCATCTGTTGAGAGTCTCAAGTGCCCAACCAGCAGACAACTCGCAATCCCATAATGCCTCAGGAGGTGACAGATTCTGTTGTGAATCTAAGGAGATAACAAAATCGCTATTGGGTGAGATCTCATCCCCCATCCCCAATGCAAGATCAAACACACAGTGCATTATTGTGATATCTTGTTATAGTTCATCAAAAGAGTTTCTTTGCATATTATTGGAGTCTTCCATTTCAGAATCTTTCACTTTCATTTTCCAACTGATGAAAAATAAAAAAAATTGACAGCCAATCAGAATGCATCTCAATGTAAAGAGCCTGAGCATTGAAACACTTTAATGTTAACTTAAAATGTTACTGTGTTGTTGTTAGCTTGAGCACATTTCTCCCTTCTGGCTACTTAGTACGCTACACCTTGCTACGTTTTTCAGTATGAACACACTACAAAACAGAGTAGAGTTGTTCAGAAACAAGCAAAATGGAATCAGTTAGAAGGCGGATTAAACTGAAGGGTAACTAAAAGCAAAGACTAGGAAATCTGTAGCTTGACCATTTTAGCTTCAGTAATATGTTAAGTAGAAGACAAACACTTTCATGATTAAGCAGCTTTAAACATTTTTCTTACAGGTGTAAATATTAAAGCTACCAAGAAATTTCTTCCACAGCAACAAACAAGTAAACTGTCAACTTAAAGTTAAACAAGGGAGACTGAATAGAGCGTTTTTGTAAGTTTGCTGCAAAAACATTGTCCATCGCCATTGTTTGCTAGCAGGACTAGCTAGCATAGATTAAATTAGTCAATATGGCACTACAAAATGTTACCATTATTTGAAGTTTGAGGCTCTGGGTTGTTTTTCACGGTGCAATGATTAAAAACAATGTCAATATGATGGATGTAGTGTGTCCAAGAATGCTGCAAAAAAACTATTATGGCTAGCTAGCTAGCAGAGCTAATGATGCATTCTCCACACCTGTATACTTACCAAATTCAGCAAATGCTATAAAAGGACTATGAAAGTCCATGTATAAAAATTTTAAGGCTATAGCTCAGAAAGTTATTGGATCTTACAAACAAATCCATAAAAATATGGCAGTGAGAAATTTACCATTCTAGAGTCAATAAGCAACACATTTATTTGGCTGTTGGAGCCCAGCAGGAACATAATGAGATGGGAGGTTTTTGAAAAAGGGCCTAGGCAATTTCCTTCACCTCCGTCCCTCATGATACAGCAACATCGCCAGGCCATCTCCCAATGTTTACTTACAGAATGATATGATGATACACAATTGCAGAGAGCGCTGAAAGCAATCAGAGGGAAAAACTGCCGCGGAGGAGTGTAATATCAGTTTATAAAGAATGACACGCCACAGCCTGTCCAAGAATAGCATGGATTTATTGTTCTCCTTATACAGGTTTTGGGCTCTAGCATCCTGAGCACTCAGAAACAAAAAAAAATGTTCAATAAAATAAATATTGGAAAACAAATCCATTTAAATCCTCATTTGCATGTGTATATTCTTTGCATATATGTTTATGTGATGATGCTTCCAATATTTAAGTTACACACTGGAGATTTAGTCTTGCCCATTGTCCAAAAAGGGCTATATAAAAGCTTCTAAAACTCGCATCTTTGAGTTCGTGTCATGCTGTCCTGATTTCATTAATATAAACAAGACAAATGTGTGTATTTATGTAGATGGAAGGGGCAGCAGTGAGACTTATATGGCTATTTACATGGACTGAACAGAGGCCACACAATAGCCTCCTACGCCGTATGCAGATTCAGACAGTGAAGAGCCTGTCGTGGGTGGATAATGGCACGCGCATGTTCAGAACGATTGAAATGCATGTTTAGGTTTCATACTACAACAAGTTTTCCCAACCAATATTGTTCAGACTGACAACATCTCCCTCTTTTTTATAAACACACTATATAAAAGAATAAAAGGTTACAAAAATAAGCTATTTCATGAAGCCTCCAGCCTACGCAATTGGTTTTATTTTATTCTATTACCTCAGGCTCATGTACTTCTCCCGCCGTCCTGCTGGGAGGGTCCAGCCCACGGCACTTACATAAGGCAGTCGCTGGAGTCTGGACACGGCATGATTCATGTGACTGGATGAACTATGAACCCACTGCAGACACAATGGGTTATTTTTGTTAAGTTCATTCAAAAATGAAAATTGTGTTATTTACTCACCCTCATGTTGCTCCAAATCTCAGTGGCTTCCTTGTATCCAGTCAAATGTACAAAGAACATGGTAACAAAATGTCCAGGCTGCTCTTATCCAGACTTTTAAGCTTCAAAAAAGGACGTTTCCACATTCTATGACTTTCTTGCAAAGGGGTATTTATGTTTTTGTCCATTCAGCGTAAGTCAAAGGGTTTCATGCTAATTAAGGCTACAAAGCATTACATGTAAATTAGGTTTTTATTTAAACAAAAAAGCTAGAATTCCTCATCTGAATGCTAATCAGATTGTTTCAGTCTTGTTAAAAACTTTCACCCTGTTATATGTGTGTACCCGTGGGTTAAGAGTCCAGAGTGGTTTCAGATATAACTGTAATTAGCCTTTAAAACTAATTTCAACTTTGCATCCACAAGGGATAGAGACACTCCAAATTAAGAAGTGCACAAAAACTCACAATAATTCTGTCAAAAAATGTTGCCCTCCTGCAAGTCACTTAGGGAGCCAACGGTGCCTTTATTAATTTGTCAAAACACTGTCAGCATGAAAGGAATTGGGTAGAGAAGGCTATGGTCCCTTGATAGGTTTGAGTAGTAAAACAAAAATAGGGCTTATTTGAGAAGTGCTACTCCACATTGAAATGGTTGATTGTAATTTTTCTTTGACAAGTGCATCATGACCGAGCCGAATTATTACTTCAACTTGAACTCTTCAACTTGGTTATGAAGCTAACACTGCATTTTAAGCAATGTTATGATCTAATAAAGCGAGATAAATAATATAGTCTGTTAGACTGCTGCACGGCTTGAGAAACCAGAAAATGTGGCCTAAAATGAACCAATCTGACATAAAACTACAGTACATTTACTATATTTTAAAGTATTTTGAGATATAAAAGCATGGTTAACTTAAGTTAGTATTTAACCAAAGTTTATAATTCTTTGCCTACAATCTAAATGCTTACCAAGAAAATGCACTACAGAGATATATTATTATGCAAATATTTCACAATAAAATTAAATCCAACAGATAAATGGTTCAGAATCTTTCCTTGACAAATCTTCGAGACAAATGAAGGGTCTTGGATGCTTTTAGAAGAGAAAGGTTTTGTGATCAAAGAGTTATTAAAGAGTTTTATTTCATTAGAAATGACTTGTGGTGAATGGACACTGATCTGAAGTGACAGATTTGTGCTGTTTTGATCAATAAATCTGGAAGATTGACAGGTCTGATTATGACAAGCACACGCAGCAAGGGACAAGACAGAAATTAATTATTGATTACTATGAAGAATCGAAATGGGGAAAAAGCACAAAAAATGCTCTTGGACAAAAATAAATGCCAAAAAAAGTAAACATTTTTGAGTGTAGGCATGGTATATCATCTAATATAATACAGTTTAAAAAACATGACAGAGAATTCAAAACAGTGATTTTAAAACATTCTAAGGCAAAAAAATAAAAATAAAAACGTCCTTTAACATGTTTGTTAAGGAATATAATTTGCTGAAAATGTACTCACCCTTAGGTCATACAAGATGTAGTTTTTCCATCAAAAAAAGATTTGGAGAAATTTAGCCTAACATCTCTTGCTCACCAAAGGATCATCTGCAGTGAATGGGTGCCGTCAGAATGAGAGTCCAAACAGCTGATAAAAACATCACAATAATTCACAAGTAATCCACACAACTCCAGGTCATAATGTCTAATGACGTGAAACCAAATCCACACTGTAAAAGAAAAAAAAAATCTGTAGTTTTTACAAAATAGTTTTGGCTGCAGTGGTTACAAAGACAAATACAACTGTAAACACATTCACAGAACAAATGGTAAATTCTATAGTATAAACCTAATGTAATTTACTAACAAGAAAATTTGAAGATAAACCAGTAAATTCAACAACCTACACTGCTACTAAAATCTGTTTTGTAGCATATACTGACAACCATGATAATGCAGAAGGTAAAAGAGAAACTTAAAGAATCAAACTAAACATCAAGTAGATTTTTCACAAGCTGAAGTATATCCTAATATAGAGTATGGAGCATAATATACTGTTTTAACTTATGCTTGATCTGTGCATATTTCTATGCTAATTCAGATGCAGAAATCAATATATTATGGATAAAAGACTGATCTTTAAAACACTTTAATGATGGATTTGTTTCTTATAAGCATGCAACTTTTCGCTTCTCTAAGACATTAATTAATGGACTGGATATGTGTGGATTATTCTGATGTTTTTATCAGCTGTTTGGACTCTTATTCTGACGGCACCCATTCAATGCAGAGGATCCATTGGTGAGCAAATGATGCAATGCTAAATTTCTCCAGATCTGCTCCAGTGAAGAAACAAACTCATCTACCTCTTGGATGGCCTGAGGGTGAGCAAATGTTCAGCCAATTTTCATTTCTCAGTGAACTGTTGTGAGAGGCTTACATTTAAACAACAACAACTGAAAGACACAGATGCTCAATTAAACACATCAATTACTGAAGTAAACAATTCTTTCACTAAGTAATATAGCGCATTCGCCTAACTATAGGATGTTGACAAGAAACACATAAGCAGCAGATTCAAATGTGTTCAACTGTGTAGTCACAAAACGTAGGCCAAAAACTCACAAAGCAGCTATTTAGTCCATCACTAAATATCTTTGTGTTGTAGCATCTTTGTTCAACAGCAAGATCCTTTCATGTAGTGTGGTCGCAGTGAGAGGCCCTTTAATTAATGCTTCAGTCTGAATACTGAATACTCTCCCTGAGCTCAAACCTATCGATTGAACAGTTTGCAGTAGAATTGCAGAGTACTCTCTGTGGTGCTCATATAAGATAATTACCTCTGGGATACAAAGGGAAAAACGGCTGCTGAGGGCGACGCTGGAAAAGCGAAGCATCACGGTATCGTCAGACAGCAGGGGATAGATGTCGCTGAGTAGATTAAAGAAGAGGGATGTGACAGCTGTGTGGTCTGAAGCAAAATCTTTCTGCGGCTATACATTAAACAGTGCAGCAGTTTAGAAGCCTGTTGTGAATGTGTCAAGTTTAGCTGGAGAAAGCCTTGACTGGATGTGAACAGCTATAATGCTTGAGGAGGGAGGGTTAAAATATATGTATAAAATGTATAATGTATTTATACATAATCATAACTTTCATATGAAATATTCAACATTTATATAAAAAACAAGATATGCTGTGAACGAATGAATGAACGCGTGGCTCCTGTAAGAACATTCTCTTAACCTGCCAGACATACTAACAAACAAATGCAAAATTGATTATTCTGGTAATTTCTCTGGAACCATATGAAAATAAGATTAACATATTGACTCCTAATGCTGTTTTTGTAATGTCTATTCAATGTTTCCATGTCTTCATTTTGGGGCTTTTCTCAACAAATTCTACAATATGCCATTAACTGCTCTAATTAAACAGCATACCGTGTGATTAATCCAATTAAAAACGCACTGACAGCCCTACGTTAAAAACAAATGGAATCATATTACAAGCACAGTCAGGGAGTAGGAGATTATCTATTTAATAGCATTCAGGTCAGACAATGTGCTCTTCTTGCTAACACCCGTGTCATTCAAAGAAGGTGACAATGAGCCGGTGTCAGATTGTGCTGAGGGAAGGGGTTTGGTGTGCCAAAACACAGCAGGACATCTACGGACCTCGATGTTACGATCTTACATTAATCTAAGCATAGCTTCAAGAAGTAGAGCTTGTGAACCTACAATAACGCATGAAAAAACAAAACAAAAAACAACATATTGTATCGGCTCCGAATACACACACAGCCGACCTTTCAAAGCAATACATTAAAGGAAAAATCGAGTGATAGCTGATAGGGGATAAGGAGCTCCTAGTGCATAAGCGCTATTTCAGGCACACTAAAAACACGGCTCTCCCAAGCCTCAACCGTCCTCTCTTCAAAAAACGCCCGATAGCTAAGAAACCCCAGCAGGCCGTAGATCTGATATTTACTTTGAAGGCTTTTTTTCCCCGTTCTTACCCCCCTCAGAATCTCTATTCTTCTCTCAAAGCCTTACATTTCACTAGGATTTTCCCTCACCGCGTGTTTCTGGCTGTGGGGTCAGCCCAGCTAACGTTAGGTCAGCTAGCAAGAACCGTTTTGATGGTTGGCCTGATTCGCGCCGTTCCTTCACACATACATACACTCTTCCACAACGCCTCACAACTGAATTTAATCTGCTTGTTTCATTTGCGAACTTGAGACTGTTCTTTAAGGCATTTTTTTTCTCTCATACACGCAACCGGAAAATTATTTCTTGTGGCGCAAGCAGCCGTTACGAGAGTCCTTGGCAACAATCCACCTCCTCTTCTTCTCATCAGGAGCATGAACGACATTCACCTTCAGCTCAAGCCGGAGCCAGTGTAGGTGGTAGTTAGTGCCTTGAGGAGCGAGTGCTCACATACTCATCACAATCAAGTGTTTACAAGTTGTTTCTACCTCACCAGTGACGAAATGTTCATAAGTGGTAGGTTAATAATTGGAGTAAACAAATAAGTTTAAAATATATTAAAAACCTCTCAAGACTACATGTAACAGCTAGAGTTTCAATTTATATTTGAAAGACAGGACATTTTCAACACTGCAAAATAGATACTCTGCATTTAATACAAGTGTACCTTTTAAACCCAATTAAATGTAAAAGAGAAAAAAATGAGTAGTTAATTTTTTTTTTCCAGACAGCCCATATTGCTGCAATATGCATGTAATTGAAAAAAGTTACACTTAAATATACATTCTGTAATTACGTGTGTACATAATGAAATTAATGGATTATAAAAAGATATACATGCATTTGTGTGCACATATAATTGTTAATATTTGAAATATTTGAAAATTGTTAATATTTTTATTTTCGTGTGAAATAATCTGTGCACAAACATTTGAATTCTATGCATGGATTATAAACATTTTGCATTATATGAATTACAAATATGAAAAAACGGATGTATAATATTTATATATGTAGACGTTAAGCATGCATTTACATGTTAATATTTTAAGTTTTTGCATGGAACAGTTTTTTGCATTATAAACTATAAATATAAAAAAAACTGCTTAAAATTTATGCACACATTGCATGTAAATGTTTAATATAATGAAAAGTATTGTATGGAATAAAATGCAAAAAAAAAAAAAAAAGAAAAAAAAAAAAAAGATACTTACGGTGCAAATGTATGGGTGCAAAATAATGTTCATTTTCATCGTATTTTTTGTACGGAAAATATTCAAATATCTACATATACATAGCATTTATAAGTGCATACATTTCACTAATTAAGTAGACATTTTATATGTTTTGCATGTGTATGTATACAAACATTAAAGAGCACAAAAGCATAACTTTATAAGAATTCAATATTCACTTACCCATTTAAAAATTCTCATAATATTTGATGCATCAAAACAATCCAAACAAAACCTAAGTGAGCACCTGCCACCTATTGGCCAAACTGCATAGGACACTATGTAGAGGTCACTAACTAGATGTACTACAAATCCTTTTATTTGGCAGTTTAACACTGAAAACACACACACAACAGATACAAAATTAAATGAAGGCAAGCAGCAATTTGGGAAGCCATCAACTGAGCCTGCCAGAGAAAAAAAAAAGCCCAAAAACAAACAAACATTCTACAACTGTCGCAATATTCTTGATTTGCATACTAGCATTGGTACACACTGCCATCTTTAGTTCTCAGGAGGAACTACCTGAAAAAAAGAAACAGGACTTGGAATATAGAGCTCAGATGAATGAAAAACAGCAAATAGGTGTTGAGCAAGTGAGGAGAACCGTACCATCTCCAAATCTTTGATCACCACGACACCTTTCTCTATTTCCAAGTCACTCTCAGTGTTATTGTGTGACCGGTATTCCTCGCTGTCCGACTCAACCGCGCTGGGCTGCAGGAGAAAAGGAGCATCCCGACATTCGGCACAAACAAGTGACGCATACCAACAGGACTTCAGAAGGTAATGCAAACCTCATAGTCCGGATCAGCTGCGTGGTCTTCCTCGGCCAGCTCCTGATTGAGCGCCTCCACCCAGGAGTGCTGCTCTACCTCCTCTTCCTCATCCAGGTCATCCTGTTTTCTCTTGCTGCCTTTGCCACAAGGCTTTGTAGGGGAACAACGCACCTCTAAAGCAGAAATAAAACCACACCTGGCTGCTTCTTTCCATATCTGAAAAGATATTTTATCTGAAGTAAAGGGACGAGCATACCAGGGGACACCGAACAGCCAATGCTGGTGCAGACTGGATAACCCAGAGCGCTCTGGATGCGCCGGGGCAGGACGGCCAACAACAGCCGCGTGACCCTGTGAAGACGCTTCCGGACTGTTCTGCACTGCCTTTCTTTTGGGGAACCACTTGTTTCCTCCCGAGCGGGAGAGACGGACTTCACCGGGGTGGAGAACCCAAACAGCCACCACAAGCCACGGAAAGCTCGCATCTGAAGAGAAGGCATACTAGATTCAGAAAATGTCTATTCAAGTTACAGTATCCACCTTAAAAAAATAAAAAAAACAGAACAAATAAATAGTCCCTTATGCTGCTTGATATTGCAAACAAGGAAATTTACATAGGGTTAAATTAAGTTATGTCAAGTAAATGTTAACTGGGAAAATAGGACTCAACATCTCACTTTAATTTGGTTTACCTTGACCAAATAAAAAGTGAACAAATTAAAATGAAAACAGAAAATAGACAAATTAAAACCCATTTAAAAATGTTAATTAGAAACTTTAATAGGATCTCGGTGATACTAAAATAACACTGATTACAAACTGGTATGCGTTACAATATAATTGTAAATTTTTTAACACTGGTTTGCGACACTGGGTTTCTTCTGTGTGGCAAAATAAGGCAGACTATTTAAATTAAACTGAAAGGGAAAAGATACCATTAATATTAAGATTATTAAACAACCTCAAAACACTTTCGCTATATATATTTTACATGAGAAGAGACTACTAACAAACCTGTACCAGAATGCAGCTTTTTCACAAAAGTGAATAAATTATAAATTGGTTGAACTAGCGGTTTAATTTTAGTATGCTACATCTACAGAACACCCGCTCTCTCCAGTCTGGTGCTTAATGGTTTATCTGGTTTCCCAGTATGCAACAATGAAATGTATCCATTGAGACCAGCAGACCACTTTAAGCTAGTTTTATTTACAGTTTAATAAGAGTAACATAAATGGCTTGAATATTTAAAAGATAATGCCACACGGTTGTACTCCGAGCCAGGGTGCGGTTTGTAATCACTTTTCTAGTTCACTAGAGAATTACTCACAGTAAATCTGACTGGCCAAAACTGTGAAATCCGACAGAAGATGGCTGAAACAACTCCACCTCTCTTCGCCACAGCTTTCTTCTGTCGAGAACAAAAGTTTTGTCTGAACAAACGATATTTTTGTACGTATGAACGTCTCGTATGAACACAAATAAATAAACAATTTGTCTCGGTGTGATAAATTTAATCAAGTAAACTTGCCTCTTGGCCCTCAAATTCCTCTGACTCGACAGGATAGCTGCACTGGCTAGTCATCTCGATGCTATCTGAACTAATCCACCGACTGCGGAAACGAGATTCACTGCCAATTAACAAGCAGCCATGCATGTGTTAATTAAAACAGGTGAGTTTTTCCAGCCCACTGCAGTTTGTGCGCGTGTCCGCGTGCGTGTGTACTGCATACTAAACACTACATGCTTTTTAAAATACACTATGGGGGGATAATACACAAATACTCTTATGTGCGCGTTTGATAAACTATATACAAAGCAACAGTAACTAACACTTGTTACTTACAAATTAATGTTTAAATCTTGGTAAAAAACAAAACAACAACAAGGAAAACTTAAATAATAAAAATCCAATATATAAAATAAAAATTAGGCTATATTTTAAACAATGATTTAATAAGGTAATTTCCCCGTTTAAATTAATTAATTAAACTGTAACTTAAATAAAATACCTATATGATTGGACATCAAAAAAGTAATAAACAACAAAAGAAAATCCTAAAATTCATTCATACCTATTAAATTTAAATTAAATCCCGTTATTTTGTGCACACTATACAGTTATCTTACAGAGAGTACAAATACGTACATAAATAATTATTTGTTACTATAATGTTTTTAATGAAAGTACTGCTATAAGTTTTATACGTCGGTCAAGGAAAGCCTTTTGGCGGGAGAGAGCCATATTTAGGCATGTTTCCGCTCACGGCTCCCTGGAAGACTATAAATCTCTGAGACTGCTCTTTTAGTCACAACTTTCCACAAACAGGTAATAAATAACACGTGTTCATATTTTATATAGTAAGACAGCACAGCATGGCAGCACTGCACATGAACATGACGGTAACGCGCACCATCAGTCCTGGAAACTACAAGGGGACTAGTGCACACCGTCAGTCAGAAAGCGCGGGATTCCCGTTCGCGAGCAGACACAGTTCCGCGGGAATACTCGCGCTCAAATGGGCCACCGCGAGAAGTTGTTCTTTTGGAAGGTCGCTGGGGTCAGAAAACCGCGGGAGTAAAGCCAGTATACGCAGTATAGTCTTGATACCAGACAGCATCCCATCACCATTCCAAACCTCGCCCTTGAGGATGGCTGTAGATCCAGAGTGAATGAGGAAGAACGACATGGTGAAGAAGATGAAGACTGGGGGAGCATAGAGGCAGGGGCGCCCCCAAGGGGTGGCCCTGTATAAACTCTGGCCACCCCTGTGGCCACCCCTAGGATTATCTGCAGTGGGTAAATTAATTTAAATGCAGAATGTAAATTCACAATAGTTCAAGAAGTGAAAAAAAAGTGCAGTACCTGCTGCAGCCCACAGTTTTGCTTCTCTGAGCAACATTAAAGTGTTTCGTTCCTGAATGAATCAACCGTTTAAATGATTCGGTTCAATCGCAATGACTCACTTATTAACAGTGACTCGCTGCCACCTATTGGCGGTTTTAATTTCACATTTTAGCTACCATTTCATTTTTTAAATAATTTCAAACATCAGTTTTCAATGTTTTATCTCTAAAATATCAAAGCATTATTTATTCATTTGTAACTGCAGGTTAAAGTATTCCATGTTCCACGGAGCTGCATTAAACAGTGTGTAAAAACATCTAAATGGCACTTCAGATGCAGCTTCTGTTTTATCTGCATTGCAAAGATCAGTTTTGTTGATACTGATTGCATTTGCTTGGTAACAGCCCAAATGCAAGTATTTGACCTAAAAGATGGTGCACACTTTTAGAAACAATGGTGTAAAGGTAAAAAAAAAAAAAATCAGGTGTCAGCACAATTAAAAATAAGACAATAACACTCAGCAAAATAGTCTAATTATCGTTATCGATACAATCCTAGAACTCACAGAGATATAACTTTTTGTCTATATTTCAAACCCTTAATTTTATTTCTTTATTTTAATGTGCCACCCCAAAATTTAATGTGGCCTCATTTGGCCACCTCTGTTAACATTTTCTGGGGGCGCCACTGGGAGCATTAACAACATTAGCGATTCCGATCAGCAGGCTTTCTCTTTCATCATCGATGTCATCATCATCATCATCCTCAGGGTTCGGTAAATCTCCTGTACCTGGAAGAAAAGCCACCTCGGACATCAACCAGCCTCAAACTCAGAGCGACTGTTCTTTCTCTAGTCCTCTGGTGGAGGCTGAACATTGCTCTGACTCTGCCAGCCGGGGCGGCTCTTTCTTTTCCTCACCTTCCTAAGGTCACCACCTCATACGGCTTCGTAACTTTGAGCAAAAGCCCACAAATGGCCACCGAAGAGGCTCTCTTCTTCCAGGGTCATAGACATTAGGGTCATGATGAAGAGATAAACCCATCCAGACACCCTCAGCTGGAAATGAAAAGAAGCGTCACTGTTAGGAAATCACTTATCCAGACACATGGCAGCAGCACCCCTCCACATCATACTCCAATCGCTAATAATTTTTTTAGAAGCCACAGCGTTACTGGAATCGAGATCGGGCTCAGAGCAAGGAGTCAGTGAAACAGGTCAGCAAAAGCAAGCAAAGCCTTTGGGGAATTCTTCGCAAAGCAGACAAAGTCTTTCGATTTCTATTCAAACCTCAAATGAACAAACCCAGAGCAGTGTTGTTCAATAACATGACAATCAAGCACCTTCCATTGTAAATGCAGGTTTTTGATGCCGTCCGTTTTGTTGTATGAGAATTTATGTTATTCATTAATTTCTCATGTCTAAATGTTCAGATTTATAAATATATGTTATCCATGACTTTATGAAGAAAATAAACACGCAAATTGTTTCAAAAGCCTCAGTCTTCTGATATACAGTGACCCTAAAAGGCCTATAAACACAAACACATTTTAAACAAAATATTTTATGGACATATGTTTCTTCGGTTTCAAACCATACTGTAGAAAATGTGTTTATTTATTTATTTATTTTCATAAATACACTCAAAATATTTTTGAATCCAGCTGGTAAAAGTAAAAAAAAAGAAACTCAGAAATGTGAAATTAGTTCGGAGAAAAATACGATACGATACGATACGATACACTCTTTGCAAATTCCATTTTGTTTTATTTTTTTAAATTATATATATATATATATATATATATATATATATATATATATATATATATATATATGTTTATATTTTTACCTTCTATCCTCTTGCCAACCTTACTATGAATATGATGTAATGAGATTCCATTTTGAATCAAGTGGGTTCCTAAGAAAGTCTGAAGTTTGTCAGCATTGACTGACTGCATTACAAGGCTACCCCTTGGGGACGCCCCTGCTCCTCACCCTCACCCTCACTTTCATTTTGATTAGAGCTTTTTCCCTGCACTCACTTAAATTAGAACTGTGTAATTCATCTTTTGATCACTTCATGAACACAATGGACTTGTAAGAAATGCGCTCGATTTGCGCATCAGAACATGCAAATCCTAAATCTGGATTCTTTTACTCTTTATGACAGCTTTAGTAGAGTACACTTATCTGCAAACGTTGTCTTGTCCAAAATATAATGCATAATCGGACACAACAGTTCTGAATGGATATTTGTTTTGAGGTTTCATTGCATAAATTACATTGAACCCCAGTTTACATTATGCTATTGAATGATAAAGTTGAGTGTATTATAATTTATATTTTCTATGCATTCATAGTTTAGAATGATTACCATTATGGAGAACAATGGCTTTTTGTGGGAGCAAAAAAATACCGGACTCTTGAATAAACATTAGCAAATTATAAACCTTTTTACTTTACAAATTGCTGTTTGCACCTTAGATTATTATCTTTTTTTCAGCTGTGCTTGTCTTATTGCAGCTAGTGTTTCATAACTGTTTTCACCTTTTCAGGAAATGCATATAATCTGTTTAGTCATAGGTCTATACTCTTCTATGGTTGTTTTCAATTACTCTGAAGCAGACTGAGCGGGAAAAAACAGCATCCTCTAGTGTATGAAAAATGACAAAGCTAAGGGGAAAAAAAAAATCACAAATCTACTCCAATCACCGGTATCTTCCAACTCAATTTGGCAAAGGAGTTTGTGACTGGTGTACTCCAAGATGCCCAGTTTTCATATTTTGTAGAAAACACAGATGTGTAATATATAAATTATAAAACGTTTCCCCAATTTATAACAATGTTGTTCAGAAATAAAAACCCTTTTTTCATGTTTAACACAAATCTAGCCCAGTATATGAGCACAATGCATTTTAGCATGTCATCCAGTGACAGTAAAAACTGGTTCCTTATTTCAAAGTTTCCTTATTTGAAAGTACAGAGAACAGATGTGCACCAAATGCACTCAGCTTTTCCGCTACACAACCTCAGATACTAGATATGCTGTGGCAATGTCTCAGACAGCCACAGAGAGACAGAGTAAGTGAGGTAACTGCATGTGTGCTAATGAACTAGAAGATAACTACAGGAACTGACAGTTGGAGGAGTGTGAACCGTATTTACGAACGCTCACACTTTCACACGCTATACTACAATGCACCAAGCAACAGACTACACTCTCCTGGGAGCACCAGGGACATCACCACCTGCACTGCCCATCAAACAGCGCAGGTAAGAGATGCTAGTACTATGACTTGGCACACATTTGAGCTGTGTTACAGGAAACCTCATACCACGAAAGTTACTTGTCGCTGAAGCAGGTGAGGTTAGGAAAGTTAAGCAATTCAGGCCCAGTAACTTCACATTGTAATGTTTCTGGATTTTTTTAGGAGCAAGTCTTCTTCAAACTCCATCAAGGATCTAGAGCTGAAGGTGGGAGACTTACACTTGCCTGGACCTCAGACCCCAGCGTCTCCATTTAGTGAAGTGTTCACTCCTACTGATTGTAATGCACTCCACTGTCCAATACATCATCGCTATGGTGAGCACTGACAGCATGTTTCTATACTTTAACACAAAAAGGTTGATTTTGATGAAAGTGATAAGGACCGAACTAAAATGAGAACTGGTTTCTGTAACTTTTCACATGTTTAGCCTTCCTCATTTCTGGTTATGTTCTTTTACACTTTATTTATTGAATACAAAAGTATTATTGAGGGAAGTAACACCTGAAACCAATACAGTAAGCCGCTTACAGACAGCTAAACCACATGTAGTCTGTGTTTCAACGGTAATGTGGGAACTGAGACCGTTTCCACTGACTTTCATTTCATGGTTCCATAACACATGACATTAAACAACATTTGGGCATGTGTATTCTTTATGTCTTCCCTTGCTAGAAGTATTTTTTTTTACCTTTATCTTGTCGCTCAGAAAATCACCAGATGAGATTCTTCTCAGATGAAATTCCTCCTCCAGTACCCAAAAAGAGTTTGACGAGAACCCTATCCCTCCCAACGGAAACTCTGGACCCTCCTTACCATGATAATACAAGAACCAGCAACTATGAAAATCCACTATACATGGTAATGCCATTTCATGACACACTTACAATACAAGAAGAAGAAGCAGAGGAGTATCAGGGTTTGTCCATGCACAAGGTGAACTTTGATACACCAGATGAGCAACTTCAAAGTGTCTTCAGAAGCTTCCAGAGACATGAGCAAGTTCCCATGAGCATCCAAGAGTGTTATCTTCAGTTTCTCAAGAACACGTTGCAGAACATGGAATCGAGCATCTTCCTAAATGAACATGAAATGGAGATAGCAAAGACTTCTCAGCCCAGTGACTTTATTTTGTGTGAGCAGCAGTGGACTGCTTTCTACTTGGTGTGTTGTCCGAAGGTTCCTGGGAGACTGTTTTCCGCTAAGGTAAGAACATCAACAGTATAATAACATAAGAGACACATGGAATCTAGTTGGTAACTTTAGGAATCTGTATTTTGTTCTTTCTTTCTTGGTTTTACCAAGATTCTCCAGGTGTGTTCACGGTGTGTGTGTGTTCACTGCTGTGTGCACTTTGGATGGGTTAAATGCAGAGCACGAATTCTAAGTATGGGTCACCATACTTGGTGTTATTGCTGTTTTTAGTTATTCTATTGTAAAGCACATTGGTCAACTCTGGTGGTAATAAATAGTGTTATATAAATATAATTGCCATTTGTCTGTGTATATGTGGGCTATAATGCACAAGGGTTTTCAATCCAAAGCAGCAAGGAGGCCATCAATGCTTGACCCTGAACCACAAGCAAAATGCACACCCTTATAAGGCAGCCCTAGCTTGCTGTACAAAACCCTCAATAAAAAAAACCCACACTTCCTTTATCATGCCAGGTGTTAAGCAACAGCATCGACAGTGTGACATGCTACCAAGACTTTAGAGCGGACTTTTTAGTCACAATGCATTAATTTGTGTAAGGGACTTAAAGAATCCTATATGTTGCGTGTTACTTGAATGTGTGAGAACTCAAAATGACTCCTACATTTTTTTTTTTACCAGGTTCACGGAGGTGATTCAGTATCAGACTGCACCATGTCCACGCCACATCCTAACATTGAGCAAGGCTTGGTCCATTTTCCACAATGTACAGCTACAGATCAAACTTCCAACTCACAGCATGCTCAGATGACCCCAGACCCTTCACATGGGGACACCACTGAAGTATCCCAACAGCAAACAGTTGCTGATCTTCTGGAGAATGGTGTTAGTGTGACTGTGCTAAGAGACTTTCCATTGGGAACACTGGAGGACTTCGTTGAGGAAGGACACTCTTTGCACTCTACCCTACCAGAGGTTTATGAGAGGAGGCTTTGTCTTCTTGCCCTCCAGTTGGTACTAGGACTACAGCAACCGGGAGGTTTTAAAGGCATTCATGTGGAACTGAAACCACAGAGTGTGACATTAGTGTGGCCTAGTATCATGCGGAAAGTGACTGTCCCTAGGGGTTACCCAAGTGAGATGAAAAAGGGAAGCATGAAAACAGACACTTCTACAGGTACACCTGTGATCACAGTATCCAAAGAGCAAACGGACAACGAGAGGACGAAAACCTTGTGGGAGAAGTGGGGCACCCCTCGTTTGGTCCTGAAGAGCCATTTTGAGGACGAAGTTTCGCAAGATGCAACATCCCAAGAGTTCCAGTTGGGGACTTTGCTGAGGTACTGCCTACATCTCACCGACAGTTGCTCATCTGTCTGCAAGGTGCCACAAGACACTCCATACACTCCAGGTTTGCTGTGGCTGGTAACCCAGCTTACATCTGAGAAACCCGAGCTACTATTAGCCGAAGTGGCAGGTGTCCTCCAGGCCCTGCTTTGGGGTCCTCGACATGGCCTCTTTCAGCAGAACCAAATGGAGAACTCTGTGCTTTCTAATTGGCTGTTATTTAAACGATCTCTTTTGGTTCTCAAGCTTGCCGAAAAGGGACTGTTTCAGGATAAGCCTGGCTTGGACTGGGAAGACTATCTCTGTCTGCAATATCTATCGCTTACTGACCCAGAGACTATGCACAGCATAATTAAACGCCTGGGCCTTCATGACTTCATTACACCTTTTTAACAGATAAAAATGAAAACTGTAAATGACAGCAATTGATGAGCCTCAGATATAACTAATCTATAGTTTATAATATAGCTATTTGATCTAAATGAACAGTTCTACAATCTAAAAAACGGATCACCTTGTGCCATATTTGTAATTCATATTCATGAACTGCTGGGTACTTCAGGAGCCCTGCACAAACCTCACATTTGCAGTAAGTCTATGCAATATAAACTATTATTGCAAAATCAGCTTATTGTTGGGGTATGACCTTGTGGCATTTACTTATTAAAATTACCTGGAAAAATAAAAGACTAATAAAGAGTTTTAAAACGCAGTAAGACATGGTCTGTGGTCTAATAACTTACATTATGCATGTAGAAATGAAAAGAGGCAGCAAAACGAAGTTAGTGGTATAGGGTGAGCATTTTTATTCTGCACACTGTTGTACATGCAGACAGATCCTATTGAGGTCACAACTAAAAACTCCAATTCATGCACACATTAAGAAAACAACTGTAAAAAGAAAACAGATCAACAATGAAAACCATGATTCTACAAACGTTGTTGTTTGAGGGATCTTCGCTATAAATATTATGGACTACAAATGGTCAGTGTGGGAATGGTTGAAGGGGAACCAGCAAAGAATCCAATTACACTGGAAGGTAAGCCCAGTGGTAATAGCTTAGAAACTAATGGTCACTGTGGAAATTGGGTTTACACTAGTGCAAATACGAAAAAAACTATTGACATTCATCCTGTGTTTCTTTTAATGGTGACCATGTTTAGTGATATACAGCATAATAATTAGAAGCAAGATGTGATTGAAAAGCATTATTCGTCACTGTCGGAGTCTCTTTCGATACTGTAAGCCATGAAGAAAGCGTCGGGGCGGGTTGGGACAAGGGGATGACCCGGTCTCACAATCTCAAAGCCCATGAAACTGAACGTCCGCAGCAGAGATGCTGGAGACGGAAGCAGAAAGAGGGTTAAAAACAGGCCAAAATAACTCCTAACAAAATCATGACTACAGGAGGAGAAAAGACGTAAACCTTACCTCGGTCATCTCGGCTCTTATGGAAGCAGATGAAAACGTGATCAACCTGTAACTTCTCTTCTGCAAACTCCAGCAAGAGTGAAAAACTGTTGCAAAAAGGGACAATCGGTTTAAGCCACATGACATTTTCAGCAGGGAGAAAAGAAAATCGTAAGAACGTGAATTGGACTAACCTATCTTTGCTGCCTTCCGGGAGGACACCAGTGGGGATTTCAATGTAAAGGTTTCCCCCTTTCAGTGCCCCCCTCCAGACTAAGTGCTTGCTCACAGAGCAGTGCCGCTCAAAGAGCAAAAAACGTACACGGCTGTTCAGCTGAGGGGCTTCCTCAAGAACCAGTAACTGAGCATCCTATAAAGACCACATAAGTACAGTTATACTATGCATGCACTCATGGAAAATGACTCCTGTACAGCCATTTAACAAACTGTAGGATTGGATGAGATGCATTAAATGGATAGTTCACCTTAAGCTGCCGGTCCCCATTGACTTTTTTTTTTTTTGTACTATGGAAGTCAATGAGGACTACGGGGCATATTACAGAAACTTCTTATCCTAGATCTTAATTTAAGATATGATCTTTTTTTTTAGGATTACACAAATTCCTATCACCGAAGCATATCTTAACTTGATTTCGGATTCTCTTATCAAACCTTATCTTGGGTCTAGTTAGGAAATCTTTAACCACTTGATCAATCTACTGTCAGGTCTGTTACCAAGCAACCAACTATGCAAGAGGCAGCTGAGGTAAACAAAATCAAAAATGGAGAAACAACGGCATGCTTAACTTGCAGAATGACTGATAGTGATCTGTGACAGCTCATGGGCCTCTAATGTTGGTCGAAATTTGGTCAACTATATATACACGCACACACTGTATATAGGGTCTCTCTCTACATCTATATATAGACCTTCTGTATTCCAAATGCAAAATCATCTGTGGTGGCAGTCTAATTATTTATTATTTAGTCATTTGGGTGCTTAAAGTTTCTCCACCATCAAACTTCGCTTCTCTTTTTACAGTTGGATTTCAAAAAGGTTTTAAGTTGGGACACCAGTGAGTTTATCCTAAAGTTAAGACACTTTTTTTATGCTTTTGTACTAACTGAAATTGCCATGGTTATTTAATTGATAAAATGGGATTCTAAAGTTAAACATCTTTCTGTAACACACTCTCAACTGAAGGTGAACTATCCCTTTAAGTCATTAACTAATCAGGTGAGGTGGAATGTCCAACATCAATTCCCACAGGTGATAAGATTATGTAGATACAGTATGACCCTTGCACAGCGAGATAACAGCATAGATCATGAACACATTCTCTTTATCATGAATTCCTAGTAATACTAACTGAAAACAAAAATTCACTTACTGTATTCATGATATCATGCATTCACACAAATGTATTTATATGAAGCGCAATGTGAGCCAAACCTCTGTACTCACAGAATAGAATAGCTTAGCTGAAAGACTGTGATCCCGCTGATCATTCCCTCGCCCACCTGGGATCTTCAGGGGTGGGAGAGGGACATCAGGAACACCACAGAGGCCCCGGACACGGGTTACTGCAGCGATGGGAACTGGAACCATAAAACACAACACCATACTTCTTAATGATCACACAGCATGGCATTCATTTACAATATTTGGCTATAAATTGTAAAGAATCACTGAATGACAGCGTTCTACTAGCTCAACTGGTAGAGCATTGATTCAATACCTTGGAAAGTAAAAGAAATGCTGGTAAAATTTAGGGGTGTGAATAAAAAGTCAAATATATAAAATATTTTGTCACAGCCCGACGAAAATTACCAATTCACAAAAAGAACCAAATGCATAGCTTATATAAAAACAACTGGATGACTCCATTTCATACGGTTAAATTCTGAAGAAAAAAAAAGTAAATAACGGCTCAAAATCTTCTGCATGTAATAATCTAGAACACTGTCTAACACTTGATGGCTGTGCTGTCAATTCTTCTTCATCAGTTAGAAACCGGTGCGCACTATTTGCAACCTATCCTTTAAAAGATATGTTTCGAGCAATTTGTAAATCTGCATTTTTCAATCTTCAAAATCTTTCTAAACTACAACCCATGCTTTCAATGTCAAATGAAGAAACGTTAATTGATGCGTTAATGACCTCAAGGCTAGTTTATTGTAATGCTTTATTGGGTGGTTGCTCTGTGCACTCATAAACAAACTCCAGCTGATCCAAAATGCACCAGCAAGAGTTCTTACTAGAACCAGGAATCTGACCATATTAGCCCGGTTGTTAACATTTTAAAATCTTGATAACTTCTTAAGCCCTGAATGGTTTAGCCCCTCAGTCAAGGATGGAAATTAACTTTTTTGTCCACCGGCCACTGTGGCTGGTGGATTTCAAAATCTCCCAGCCACTTTGTTTTTAAACCGGCAATGTGTAACTGCATGTGAAAATGAATACTACAAGATCTGCAATACTTGGGCAGTTTATTTCATCTCAAGCCACAATGAAATACTGAAATTTTCCCTTTCAGTGATGCTCAAAAATGCTGGCTATTTGGTAGCTTTCTATGTTTTGAAACAGCCAACTCTTGCTGAAGTTGCTCATTCTCTCAACCGGATGATACACTGCACTGAACTTTTTTTTTTTTTTAATGCACAGAAACATTTGTGTTATTCTGAAGTTTTCATACGCATTAATAATGTTGTATTTAATTTCAAAGGAAAGGATTCACCAGTACAAGTACATACGCATGTCACTCAAAAAGCTCTTTCGCGGTGGTTTATGGGAGTAGTTCTTTCGCTCAATGAAAATGTACATTCTTGTACCTTTGACTTTTTTTGGATTCTCTCTTAATTTTTTCACTCGAAATGTTGTATGCTTATGAGTTCAGCCATAGCTGGTTATCCTCAGACATGCTCTAAAACTGTATAGATACGGATTTTTCCGAAAGTCAATGGGAGAAATGAATGGGAAATTTAATTCCAGCACCAAAAAAAAATAAAATTATATATATAGGACAATATTTGGTCGAGTTAAAACCATTTGAGAATGAATGAATGAATTTATATATATATATATATATATATATATATATATATATAAATAATGAAGGTATTTTGTCAATTTCCTACCATGAATATCAAAGCATATTACTTTTGGACCGCTTTAAAGACGATTTTCTCAATATTTAGATTTTTTTGCACCCTCAGATTAGATATTCTCAAAAGGTTTTAACTCGACCAAATATTGTCCTATCCTAACAAAACATACATCAATGGAAAGCTTAATTATTCAGCTTCTCAATCAAAAAAATTAAAGTTGACCCTTGACCATTATTTTTTTTTACCAATAGTTAAAAAAGAGATCTTAAATTTTGCCCATTTGTTTGGGGGGGGGGGGGGGACTGGTGGAGGACGACTTTTGTGGGCAGCAACAAGAACTTTAGTTCGTCCCATTGAAATCTGCCTAAGCCCTGAAGTTCGTGAGCCTGTTACAGATGCTGGGATCACATGGGAAGGGATGAACGGTGGTTACACAACAGCCTATGGCAGGTGAATGAACACAGACATCATTCAAACCCAATGAGTACAAGGGGTAACTGCAAGCCCAGAAAACCTCTGATGAAAGAGTAGGCAAAGCACAGGAAGCCAAAACATCCGCCCATATTTTTAAAACTGGATTTGTGATGCCCACCAGATTATTCAGGTCTTTCATGCAGTGATGTAACTTCCTACCAAAAAGGAGACAAGAGGTAACCAGTGTTACTTACAACCCATCTGCCACATACAAGTTCAGACATGACTACATCTAAAACCTGACGTACTAACCCAAATTTCCCCTGCAAACCGGTTATTTGAGAATGCATCAAGACAACAAACAGAACCTTAATAGATTTCTCTCATACTATATTTAGCTAACATTTGGTTTAGAGTGGTTTACTTTTCATTCTACATTACAAATAAGCTTAGTTTAAGAAATTATTTATATCCTAAAACCAAGAAAATCAACATGGTACTCAATACAGTACAGCAATGACGCACGACAGAGGAACAAACAAGGGGGGATGGGCGAGGCGACGTTTAGCCATTAGCACGTTACAAATTGCCTCATACCGGTTTTAACCACCATTTTGTGGATTAATACTCGTTTATATGACTGTTAATTATTCTTACTCGACGTATTATTCATAACGTAATTTTAGCGATGTCAAGTGTTATTTTACCCCACTGGTTTCGCTTTAATCCAGTTAGCATTTCAGCGTTAGCCACCTCGCGAACGCTCACCCGTCAATCAATTGTTGAGCTATGCAACACCTCAATATCCAGGATAAACATTTATAAATCTATACAATAATTTGACTTAACGAATGACGACATGTTATGTTGCTACACAACAAAATTGAAATCATCTGGTATTAGCTCAAGCCTCAAACAGAGACTACACAGACTTCTAAAGACAGCTAAACTGGCAGTAAAGAGTTTGAATTGGTCGTCTGGAAGTTTTTTTTAATGTTCGGCGAATTCGACAAAACCGGTTACCTGGCAACAGGCCTGTCAATCACTCTAATCCGTGACTGATAGACAACACGATCCCACCTGAACAGAGGCTTTCTCACGTAACATTAACAGAATTCATTCAGAAATACCTTTATTTGAAGAGTTTTGACAGATGGGTAGATTTCAAGCTCGTTATGAACGCAAAGAAGTAAAAAAAAAAAAACCAATAAATCGAACATAAATAACATTGTATTTCGTCATACAACTGATTTATCTCGCTAGGCTGAACTGGTTAAACAAGGCCGCTAGCGAAACAGCTACATAAAAGTCCCACATTACCTTTCACTCTCGGGTTTATTACGGGTCATTTCGATCACTGGCATCTTGGATATATTACTCTCTTTTTCTCTGACAAAACAGTGGCTATTCAGGATCGTCTGGAGGTTGGATTTAACCATCCGGCCAACGTCAAGGCCTGATTCTTTTCTGTCCGTGCTCCGACTTAAAGTGTTAATGGCCGTAGGCCAGCTGTATTTATACTCGGAGCACGAGTGGGCGTGGCTTCTTGCGTGACGCCATTCCCTTTAACACAAGCCTAATGTCTGATTTATGAATGCATAATAGTGCAGTATGCAAAAACTAGAATTTAGGATGGATTATAATTTATATCTAATAGAGTTACTGTTAATAATAAACCATGTTCATCGTTGTTACATCATTAGCAGTGCAAGTTGTAGCCTATTGAAGATTCATTATCAGTAATGCATTTAAATAAATTATTAACTGTAAAATATTAATAT
Organism: Carassius auratus; assembly: GCF_003368295.1. NCBI lineage: Eukaryota > Metazoa > Chordata > Actinopteri > Cypriniformes > Cyprinidae > Carassius > Carassius auratus. The sequence goes on from NC_039289.1 coordinate 6,675,146, forward strand.
TTACAGGAAAATATCCGTAAAATGACTGCTTGAGGCGATTGTATGTTTAATACCAACACTCGATTCATGATTGCAAATTGGCCATGTAAAATCGCAGATTTCAAATTAACTGATATTACTCACAAGGAAACATTAAATTAATCAAAACTGACAGTAAAGCCATTCACAATGTTACAAAATATTTCTATTTCAAATAAATGCTGTTCATAGACCTTTTTATTCACTTAAGAATCCTGAAAAAATGTCATATATTATGCAGCTAAAACTCTTTTCAACATTTAGAATAACAACCATTATTAATAACTGAGAATTAGCATATTAGAATATTTTAAGGATAAGATTTATTTTAAAAACATAAAATATCTTAATTAATTTAATTAATTTAACTTCTGGCTCCTCATCTCAAATGGTTTATATGAACCTAAAACCACCTGTAACATTTAGAGAATTTAGCAAATTGTGTAAGGAATCATACAAATACCAAAATAAATCATGCTTTATGAATATTTAGTTTTTATAATATTGTAATGTGCTCACCACTGATGCAAATCGTTGTTAACAGGAAAACTCATATTTAATACAGCTTATATTTAAATAAGGTAATTTAATTACCTAATTTACACTTCAAATGACAGCTTACTTTGCACATTTGCATATGTACCAGGTCAGTTTGAGAAAACAGATCTCTTGTATATTTACAAGCAAAAATAAATGCATATGTATGAGATATTTTATATATATTTTTCTATATATGCATGCATAAGTGCATTTCAAAGAACAAAGGAGGCCATCAGCAACATTCACACTTGGTCGCTTCAACGTTGGTCTTGAAGAAGACATTGGTGCTCTCGCTCTCCAGCTCAATCACATACAGGTCGGTAAAGTCATCTGGAGGATGGCATGGTTGTTGATGTTGGTCAGGGGGAATCCACACACCCCCTCGCCGTTGTTGATGTTGGCATTGACTGGGCACTGATGAGCCGTCTTCATCTGCTTTGGCTACTTTCTGAGCTCTTTCCACCTCCCAAGTAAGAAGTACCACCCTGCAGGGCCTTCACCAGCAAAATGGATCGGTACTGGGCCTCTTTGTGGTCCTTAGCCAATATAAATGAATCATAGCTTAAATGAATTATAGTATTTTAGATGAAATTCAGTGGTAACATAGGGTTCGGTTTTGTTTTGAATATTGGTGCTTAAAAAAAAATTATAATTTTTTACTTAGTTCACTCTGTTTCTGAAGCCTGTCAATCACCTTCTGCGCCGCCTCCTGCTGTTTCATTTGAGCCATGGCTTTATCCAGTCTCATTCTGCGCACAGACAACTGGAGATTCTAGTGTCACCTCAACCGGGACTTCTAACGGCAGCTGCAGTGACGCTTTCGATTTTTCCCAATTCAGAACTATACAAGTGACATGTCTTGGGTATTCTATCCACCTTTTTCTTGTAGTAAAAACGGGCACCGCCATTTGTAAATTCTATGGTCTCATCTGTGTCCACTCCATCCGGCTATTTTTAGCTGAACAAAAGAGTTCATTTTGCTGCTTGATATTGAAAGTTGTTGTGTATTATCATATTATTTGAATCTATTATCTTAATTATGAACACTGGTTTGTAGTGCAAACAGTTTTACCGTTTACTGCACATTGTTATTCTAGTTATGTACCTATAGCGGCTAATGAACCGGAAGTTTCACCCATAGGCTTACTTCCACGTTGAAGAAAAAGGCGGATAGTCTTTGAATTGATATTCCAATTCAATTGTCGGAAAATGCATAGTGGGAACTACATGCCGTTTGATATGTACTGTAAACTGCTGAAAGAGGTGTATTGTTGTATGCCATTCCATATTGCTTAGCCAAATGCCAAATGGATTTTCTCATATCCTTTGCTCATCTCCATTTGTGCTCAAATGTGTTTGATCTAAACGCCTTCCAGGAGGAGGATTGGACACTTAAACCTATCAAATGGTTCCTATACCCCTGCAACTACATCCAAAAAAATATAACCAAGAAAACATCCAACAGCTATAATAATCACACAAACACTTACAATCTATTTCTTTAGCAGATTCATTTAACTGAGATGTAAAAATGCAAAAAAGGTCTGTTAATGCATCAATTGTACACATAGTACAAATGGAAGAGACTGACCTGAGAGTGGGGTGACCTTCGGGCTGTTATCCTGCTCGGTGTCCTGTTTTGGTTCCAAATGACCCAGTCGCCACAGTCAGCAACAGTATCAGCCAAAATCTTGTGTAGAAACGCATGTTTTCTGATTCAGTCACAAAGAAATCCAGCACTTGTTTTGGGGTGGGTCAACAGAGGGGATGCGTTTCATATGCACCCCCTCCTGCTTTACTGAGTGGAGCCAGCCTGCCAAGAAAGCTCGTCCTTGGAGTAACAGTGGGTATTGAAGGCATGCAGATATTTTGATATCTGGGTCAGGAACCAAAAAGGTGTAGGTTCTAACCCTGCAAAGAGCTGATCCGTAAACAATGAACAAAGGGCACAGTTGGGTTTATATAGTAAGCCTTGCACTGAAAAACACCCAAGAGATTCAAAATGGCTTTTTCAAAGTTGCAAGACTTTTTGCAGAACATGGGTTCAATCTAGACATGACCGTGCCATTTTAGTTCCTTATAGCAACTTTTAGTTCTCTTATTGCTAGCAAGGTCTCTCTGAGGCAACCTGAGTTTATGTGCCTTGATATTCATGAATCACTTGCAACAGGTAGGAGCTGTAGAGCTCAAGGATATGACAAATACAAAAGGCCCTTATATTAAAAGTGCTAAAGGTTGATTTGGGTAAATTGCTGACTCCTCTCATTACTCCTAGCCCTCATCTCTGGAAGAAACCGCTGCATATGTTTTCCAGACTTGGACTCAAAGTCCTTCTAGCACTAGTGTGCTAGATCTTTGACCAATCCCAAAAGATAAGGCAGGTAACTTTCAGCCAAAAGAATGGCTGAGAACAGGAACAAATCAAAGAGAACCAAATGCTAGATTGTTTACCATATCTGTAATTCCTGATAAAAAGAAAAGGGTATTTCTTGAATGCTTACAAGCTTACTTTAGTAGTATAATATGATGCATTTTAACAAAATGTATACACTAACGTTAGTATATATATATTGGTAAATCAAACTTCAAGTGTTCTTATATGGAAAACGAATGTCTTTTTTTGTGGCCTATTTGGCAAGCACAAAATGGAATGATCTCCACTGTATATTAAAACATTTTTATTTGTAAATTTTTGCTGCTACAGAGCCCAGTATGTTAATAAAAGTGGTGACCTTCACAAAAGGTCACCTGCATTGCCTCAAGTTATTTTTAAATTGGGTTGCAATTGTTTTATTGCTACATGGTTGAGCTATTACCTTTTCCAGCTGGACATTCATCTTTGCACAATATGCTAGTAGAAATAAATGGATCAAAACAAGCTTTCTTTAGAAACACTTTATTAACTTTGTTAACAAAAGGCTGAGATTGAAAAAAACTTAACTGAATTAGACTGTCATTGTAAGTCTTTAAGTTAAAAGCACCAAACAGTGACACAAATCTGACAACTCTTAGGAATTTGCTGCTGGTGCACAATTATCCTGTAATATTTCTGCTGAACTATGAAAAAGCATAAAATGCTTTTAACTGAAAATAGGAATGCATGTACCACAAATTCATTCTAATAACTTAAAAGGCACCAATTACAACAGACAAACTTTAAGTGGGTGGCTTCAAAATAGTAAATCCCATTCAGTGGAAATCTCTATCACAGGTAAATAATGCACAGTAAATCAATTTCATTCTCATTTTTATCGGTCATCTAGGAAGACAGCCGATATTTTCAACATTCTCTTTCAATATGCAAAACTATTAACAAAGCCAGAACTGATGATCCTGAGACACTAGACAAAGCCTATATTAGAAAATGTACATATTTAGACATATCTAAATTTACATATTCAGAACATATTCTTTAATCCATTTATAACATGCGAAAGGATTTGAGTTGCCTTTTGCAATGCACAACCTCATACGTGTACCTGAGAAAACGCAACATCAAGAATTAGATCGGTTTACCTTTTAAATAGCTTAACATCAATTTTAACAAGAGTTTAACTTCCGCACCAAAAGGAAACGGCGTCGATGGACGGAGTTCAAATGAGACGTCACAATGCAGTAAAAAAAGCAATGCTTGCATTGACGTTTAATAAATGTTTACCCCTCGTAATGCAAGAGGTGCATGAATTTCATAGCTGCATTTTCATTGTAGAAAGTGTAGGAGAGCACCTTAATGTTCTAAAGAGTATCCAAATGGTCAGGATTATGAAATCATAAAATCATCATTGATAAACAGTCGCAAAGACATCAAAACATAAATTGGCCATTAAAACAGGCAACAGTAACAATGACTATTAATTACTACCAATAAAAAATAATAACCCTCAGTGCTGGTCACAATGTACTCATGTACTGCTCAACATCCATCCAATTTCATCAAAATGTCCTCATATTAATTGGACAGAAAGACAATTTACACGTTTTTTTTCTTTTTATTAATGTTATTATACACCACAGTCTATTAAACAGCATTCTGACTAAAGCTTAGGTGAGGTTGAGTTTTCCTTGAGCACATACTTACAACACACATACAAAAACACAATAAATGGAAATAAGGATGCAAAACAAATGAGGAAATCCACTCCTGCTTTGTCTTCAAGTTGGCGATGTTGCACGCCAATGACCATTTTTATAATGCTGTACCAGTTAGCGATAGACCGATATATCGGGCAGGTGGGAATCTCTCAAAGTCAATGGGGTTCAAATTTTGGACCCCATTGACTTTCATCGTGTGGACAAAAACAATTTCCCACATTTTTCTAAATATTTTCTTCTGTGTTCCGCAGAATACAGTCGTACAGGTTTGGAACGACATGATGGAGAGTAAATAAGTCGTCTTTTTTCCTTTTTTTGGGTGCACTACCCATTTTATTGTTCAAATATTTAATATACGTCATTATATTACCCTATTCTCTATATATGCTATTGATTATTCCAACAGTCATTGGAAAACCCATATCGGTCAACCACTAGTACTAGCCAACTGACAGAACACTAGCCAAATCTACAATCGGTCACATCAGCACAACTTCACATCACCACAATATGCAATAAGCTCAAACTAAGTTACACGACACACTCTATGGACAGGCTTTGATAGTGGATTGTAGGTTTTGGTACAGGCTCACTGGTATTTTCAACATCGTTGTGAACAGCAGCACCAGTTTGTGTAAGATGATGGGTTTGTGTTACACTTGTGTTACACAGAAAACGACGGTTTTAGGAAACAGCACCGAGCCGTACGGCCCCAAGATGGTAGGCAAACAGGATTAGCACATTTTCTCCTCATGAGAAACCAAAAAGGTTAAGAAATGAAATGCCATATGACACCACTTTTAACAGTGTGCCATGTGTGTAATTCAAAGCATTCACTACCTGTTCACACAGGTCGATTTTGGAGCACCACTGAAGTAAATACTTGAAAACAACAACAAAAAAAAGTTCTACTGTAAAGTTCTGCAATGTACTTTCATGCTTCTTTAAATTCGATTTATACCAAAAGGTGTTTCTTCTATATAAAAACAGCACTGATCATGCCGGGCGCCAAATAATACATTATAAATATTGGAAAAGGCTTGAAAACATCCCTGTGTAAAAGAAGCACCAAGAATCTTTATTATTTATTTTGTTGTTGTTGATGATCTTAATATAAATAAGCAGTCTAAAGTTGTTCAGATTATAGCACCATTTTTCTTTAGACTGCGAGTCAAGTACATACACTTTGCACACGTTGTGCTCTGCTCCAATACAAAATAAGAGCAAAGGCAAACCAAAAGAAAATCACAAAAAGTCAGACAATTTAAATGATAAATAACCCAAAATATATACACAATTACACAGTCTGAGAGAGTCTACCATTCACAGTACAGAGAAGAAAATAAACCTATACAAAAGGAATAAAAGAGAAACAAAAGGATGAGTTGAAGTTGCCCAGTAGTTTTTCTGTTGCCGTTGTGTGATCCTGCATTTTCCCAGTGTGTGTACATCTTTGAATCAGTGTGTGTTTGTACGTACAAGCGTGTGCTGGTTTTCCCGGTTGCGAAAAGCACCATGAAGAAATTTGGGTTTGCTAATGAAATCTGCGAGGAATATGGATCAGCACCAGATTCACCTGAATAAGCCTGTACTGTGTAAGACACCGCCATCCAATTGAACAAAATATGTGCATTGTATTGAAGTTCAGCAGTAACTGTTAGGAACATGGAAGCTTGAGCATTAAAACAGGGCCCCAAAGGCTAAACATAGTGATTCAATAAGATCTGGTAGTTAAAGTAGCTAACCTGATTAAATGGCTCCTTTACAGACTTTCACTCATTCTGTGTTTCTAACGGCTTCTCTCCCTGCAGATTGGGTTCTAGTTGTGTATTCCTGGAAGGTGCATTTGTTTGTTTCAATTATATATATTTTTTAATTACAATATTTGTTTACATGCATGTAAAAAAAAAAAAGATTTTCCTTTGATTCATGAAAGCTTACATTTTAAAAATGACGTGCCGTTTTAATTCGTTTGTCATGAACCGCTCCACAGGTAAATTATCCAGTGTAAATATAATAATGAAATCATTTAATTAAGCGGTGTATCTCATGAAGCCCATCAAGAACATGCCCTAGTCATATTTCACTCCCAAAAAAATACAAATAAAATACTACTAATAAAAAAAGCACATTTAAAGACCCTTATATATATATTTTTTTTTTAGTATCTTGATTTTCATGGCAATCCTTTAACTTACAATACCGTACTGCAAAATATATCACAAACAATAAGCATTTTTAGTACTGCAATGCAAAATAGTATCGCGATTTAACTCAATTATATATAATTTACATATTTGCTTAGCATTTATAGCGATGTATTTTAAACTGAACTATCTCTGACGTTGATATTCGAGGAGCATTATATATATACATATATATATATATATAAAATTGTAGTAATAATAAAACCGATTCAGATGAATTCCAGTACATAACATGCATTTTGTTGCATTATTGTAATGATAATTTTGGGGCAATGTGCTTAACAGTCATGACTATTTTTTACAATTACTAAAAAATCCTTGCTTTTAAAGTTTTAATATTACGCAATACTTTTAAATAGTCTTCTTTTTAAGGTAAAATATCACTTGGAAATTCCCCTTACACAGCTGGAGCTTGTGGTTTTCCATATTTCACCTTATTAGCCAAACAATTAATATGATGAGATGTTAAACTTCGAAAGCCAAGGTAACCACTCCACTATTTGTTATCATCAATTTCACTAAAACAGTGAGTTCACAGCACAAGCTCAGACTGGAAGGGGGATGTCCCAGCATCAGGCTCCAGGGGCTTCATGGAGTCCATCCGAATAAGCCACATGTATTTCCACTGATAACAGCAGCAAGGTTACAGAGATTCACAAATTATTTTTGTGTGCGTGTGTGTACGGCCTATTGAGACTGTACTAACTGAAATGATATTCCTGACTTTTAAGACACTTCCTGTGGAAAGGATTATGAATCAACCAGAAGATGGCTGTAAATTTAGTAAACCACCCATCAAGTAAGGCCATGTTAAACTCCCAATTATTGATAGATGGCTGTTAGCATCAGCCCAACATGGTGTCACACTCTGAAAAAACAAGGAAGCTGCATACTATCAATCTGAATCTGATTCAGGGGCAGTGCGTGTGTGTGTGTGTGTGTGTGTGTTAAGCTGCACCTGTGATAAGTTCTGATACCCATATCAGTTTTACAGTGGCGGCTTTAGCAAATGTTTGAGCACCGCTGAGCGAGTCGAGCCCATTGGTCCACACCTGTCCATTGCATAGGCTACGTTGGGTTGAGGTAGATTTCTTCAGTTACCTGTAACCAGTCGAGGGTAAAATCCAGGAATTACACAAGATGTGGACAGATGTGTCATCAACATCAGGGCTCAACAATTTACATGCCTGGCAAACCTATACAATTAGACTGGGACGTTTAAAACGTTTGTTATCCCAAATTCTGCAAGGGGTACTTGCTTATCAACAATTTACAATAGGCTGAAAATTATATTCATTTTATATTTTTAATAATAATACTACATAAAAGTAATATGTAGTGTAATAGTAATAATAATAATATGAAACTATTTTATAACCCTTCTTGCTGGATGATTATGATGGCTTACAGTGCAAAACATGATTTACTGTACATATACAAATACGAATAAATTAAATGTTTGACAAAAAATTGACCTATTTTACATTAAACTTGTATGTATCAAAGTATTTTATTTAACTATTAATTGGTTTATATTTTATAATTACAGTAAAAAAAATATGAATCCTTCACACTTCCCAAATGTGCATCATAACTATTTTTATTAGCAAAGTTTGTCAATTGACCTTCCCTAGGGTTTTATTTCATTCATAATTAATTGATTAATATTATATAAAATCAATTAATAAATGAAATTAAATGATTAAAATAGCTCACACACACACCAATTAATAATAAAATATTATTAAATAAAATAGTCTTTAAAATATTCTCAATTAGATTATATATATATATATATATATATATATATATATATATATATATATATATATATATATATATATATATATATATATATATATATATATATATATATTAGAGAGAGAGAGAGAGAGAGAGAGAGCATTCAATCCAATTTTGCACAACAAAACTATAATCATCCAGCAAAAATGTTAACAAAATTCATAAAGTTACTATAACATTATATTAATTAATTGAAAACAGTAATATATCCAATTTAGCCATTTTAAATTTCCTTTTTCGACAGGGCAAAGAAATATTTGATGAAAAAAAATAAAATAAAATAAAAACACTTACAGAAATACATGAAAACATTGTGTGTATTATTACAAATGTAAAATAAAATATAATTTTTGTGGCCTAGTAAAAGCAGAAATCACATTGTTGAGCCCTGAACATGTAATGATATTTTAAAAAGCCAAAAAATGGCAATTCGGACATAAATAGTCTAAACAGCTGGTTTCTGAAACCCAAAGAACTTGCAGGAAATGCAGCTACGATAAACCAAAAAAAGAAAAGAAAAGCAGCAAAAGCGTGTCGTCCATTTCCATGCCAACACCACATACCTTGTTGAGATTATAGCTGGCAGAGCGCAGTAGCTTCCCTGTATCCGTCTAGTAGTAGTCTAACCCCCCTTCCCCCACCCTCCTATGCCCAGACGGGTGTTATCTGGGGCGATTGCTGGGGATCTGCGAGGCTGTGTAGGACGCCTGCATACCCAGAGTCCTCCAAGACACCCCAGCCCCACCTGAACCTGCGCTGCCGGTAGGGTGCAGGGGAGGCAGATGCGGGGGATAGTGCACAGTGAAGGGCCGGGAGGAAGCGGAGGAGGAAGCGGAAGCAGATGTGGTGACCAGAGACAGGGAGGAGGTGGAAGCAGGGTGGGACGATTGCAGCCTTGAGGACTGATGGCGCTCGGGACGCGGGGACGAAGGTTGGGACGGGACCGCGGAGGACGCGTTCAGGAGGGGAGGGGGCAGAGGGAGGGCAGGCGGGGAGGGCGCGTGTAGGACTGTCTGTGTGCGGCTGAGCTGTGAGGGGCCAGAGGCCAAGAACAAGGTCCCCGGTTTGGGGTTCGTGTCCAGATGCCTCTGCTGGGAACTGAGGGCCCCGGGGCCCAGGAGATTGGCCCCAGACTGCTGTGAGGAGACTGAAGGCACCATGTGGTGAAAAATCCCTACAGACACACAGCACAGAGAGGGAGCAAAAAACAAAGACAGAAAATGGGGGCTCAGCCAGATTGTGCAGAGCAGCAAGCCAGACCAACAAACAAGCACAGATAAAGCGACGAGGCACTGCACTGATGCACCAGAAGCACCTCACACCAAACCTGCATAAAGCCTATGTCATGATTTGCAATTAATGTTTGGGTTTTTCAAGTGTATGCATAAGTTTAAAACGGTCATGGAGATTATAGCTACAAATAATACTTCTGCACTTATCTATCTCTACCTACATATCGATATATATATAAATAAATCAATCTGTCTAGATCCATCTCTCTCTCTATCTATCCATCTATCGGTCTATCTATAGGGTAGTGACATTATTCAAGTAGACTTGACTCATTTCATCTTTGTGGACTGTGAGGTGCTGGTACACAGTGAAATGCCTCGAAACCCAAAAACAAGACTTGCAATTAAGACAAACACCCGGAGAAAATGTGAAGGCCTGAAAATACAGCCAAAGAAGTCGAGGAGTCTCTCGGCCAAATCTCATAAACTCGAGAGCTTCACGTATTTTCACAGGCCTTCAAATCAGTTTACACCGTCAAGGCCAGTAAAAATTATTTAAACGGCTTGAGCTTTTTATGTTTCCAAGAACATGCCCAGATCAAATTTCACTGCAAAAATTTCACTGACTTCTTACAACTTGTTGTCATTTCCTCTAGGTGTGTAGCTGTAGCACAGTCAGCACAGCAAGCATTGTGGGAGAGCCGGGGACAGTGGCAGCGCTGGGCCTTAACTTACCTTTTCTCTACACCCGAGTGACTGTTCTGACCATGAGCTCAATATTTACAGGAAAACAAGAAAGAAAATATCCAACTCACCTCCTGCAGCGCCCCCTGCCAGCCCGGCGCTGGAGAAACTGCTGAGCGCCAAATGTCCGTTGACCAACCGAGGAGCTCCGCTGGTAGTTGGTCCAGGTGGCTGAGCTCCAAATAAGGACTGGAGAACTGAAGCCCCACTCAGGGGGAAGTACTGTCCTACTGAGGAGGCGGAGGAAACTGTAGAGGCCCCACCCACTTTCCCGGTCAAGATGCCTCCATTGGCCGCAGCAGATATAAAGAGGTTCTGGCTGGCCAATCCACTTATAGATTTCAGGTCCCACTCCCGCAGTTTATGTTTCTGCAGCGGCCGCTCCAATGTGTTGACGACCGAGCGACCACTGCCATCTTGAATGAGGAAGAGGTTTGAGTTCCCGTAAGACTCAGGCTCACGTTGCCCTCTCTTCTGTGGTTTCTGGTCCGAGTCAGAGTCTGTACCACCTCGGGAAGCCCCCATACCGAATGGCGAGCCACCCTGGCGGTGATCCGGAGGAGTTGGCTTGGGGTCAGAGATTGGGGAGAAGGTGGATTTCCACTTGCCGGTTCCGGAGGAAGATGATACCTCACTGCTCACGCTACTGGCACCTGATTTACGTCCTTGCAAACCTGAAAAATGCCATGTTCTATGACAAACAGCTAGTGGAGTCCGAACCTTAAATGTCCATAAGCCAAAATGCACTGCACTCACCCCTTTCCATATCTCTGATAGGTCCATCTCGATCTAAGGAAATGGTGGCGATTTTCCGCTCAATTCTGAAAGGGAAAACAGTCGATCCATCAAAACAATCAACCATATTTTTGATGATCTGCAAAGTTTAAGCACGAATGAACTGGATTTGAAAGAAAAGAGCTACTACCGGCTTGAGCTAGAGGTGTCCGGCGCATAAATGGTGCCCTCTTCATCTGAACTAGGGGTGGAGGAATAACGACCTATGTTGTTGAGCTCCAGGGGACGCTCTCTTTTAAGCACAGGAGGCTGATCTAGATCGGTCCCGCACGGGCTTCGAACTGACTGCTCCGGGGAAGAGATGGCGGAGATCTCCAAAGGCTGGTTTATGTTGTTCACCTGGTAAAAGAACAAACATTTTGGGTCTGATCTAAGGCCAACCGTGAGTTTTAACAATACTAACAGCCGCCATTTTTAGTCTGCTCACCATTGAATTGATATTAAGTGGTGATCCTGAAGAATGGCTTGAGCAGCCAAGTCCCGGAAATGCCCTTCTTTTGGGGGATCCACTAATGGGAATGGCTCCAGAGGAGCTGCGCTTTCGCCGCCCTCGTTTCCGCCCCTCTTGGCTGTGGGAGCTCGGAGAGTGATGATGATGATGATGGTGGTGGTGATGATGATGCTTACTGTGATGATGGTGACCCTGCTTTAACGACCCGTGGTGGAGCCTTGAGCCTCCGGTGGAGGACGAAGATGAGGAGGAAGAAGAGGATGAGGAGAAAAAGATACGCCTACGAGCTTCGCTGTCCAAGGGCTCAGTGTCGGATTCGGGGCCCTGGCGGTCATGGCCATCCTCGGGTGGAAGCCTCGGTGGGCCGTCGGCATACTGCAGCACGCCCCCAGTGCCCAGTGCAGGACTGAGGCCAGAGCAGCGAGGCTGGAGGCCCATGATGGGAGTGCTGTGAGGAAGAGGGGAGGCAGCGTCACAGTCTTGATCCTCGGTCAGCATGGCGGTGTGAGAGCCATTCACCAATCCTGAGCTGGAGGAGTACCCTAAGAGGAAGCAGATTTTGCATTTAGTATAGTACGCAATAGGGGTGTAACGATAAGCTTAGGTCACGATACAGTACATATCTCGATACTGGGTTCACGGTATGATACGTATCACAATATTTTGAACAAAATATACAAAATGAAACTCAGATTCAAATAACAAATTTATTTCAAAAACATTAACAAATTTCAACAACTTTGTACATACAAGATCACATTTCAAGGTTTAATAAAAACCTTTATTCAAATTAACAACTGAATAGGTCCGTCTGTCACTGAAAAAAATTGTTAAATTTAACAAACTTAGAATTAAGAAACCTAAAGACAGAACTTAAAGCAGTAAAAAAAAAAAAATTAAGTTCAAATAAGTTCAACATAAACACTAGGGTTGGTTTAGGTTACGTACATGATTTTTTTCTTTTTAAAAATAGTAAAATGTGTAATGTGTCCAGACATTTGACCAGTACTGCATATAAACAAAGACATCCTCTCGCTTTCAACTGTTTTCAGCAAATTTATTAACATGTGATCAATATCAAAAGCAGCAGGCTAAGCCGCTTTAAGTACTACATTGCATTTAATCCTCAGGTTCTCAAACACATCTGAATGTTCATATGGTCACATGTGGTTTGTCCTTCCTGTCTCCCTGTAGCACACTGTCTTAGGTGTCTTACATTACAGATGATGGCTTTCCTAAAGTAGAAAAACAATTGTTTAATTTAATCCACAATATTCATGGATAATACTTTTATTATTTAATACATCAGTACATGTTAGAATTAACATCAGACAAGCTTAAAAAGTGATGAAACATGTTTACCGTTAGCTTTTGTAAACTACTTTGGTTAACCGTTTCACTATTCAACATTCAAGTTTACATTTCTATAACGCGTTACTCACTGTATTTATCTGCTGACAAGACAGCTAGACAGGCAATGTGAACTCGTATTTAATTCTAGCCTACATAAAGCTTGGCAATAAAATGGAAATAAAAGCTTGGTCTTTTTCACTAAACAAGAATCATACCGCTAGGCGCATATTGTAAACAATGACGAAAGCAAAATTTTGCATCATACTTGAAGAGTGAACGTAAATAAATATAATTAATCATATGGAGAACAACAACATTTCCTTACCTGAACTCGAAATGTTCACTGTAGATCCAAGAGCTGCAAGTTGCTATTCTGCTTCGCGCTTCACTGCTGCAATCCAGGCGCGTTTCTCGGAAATCTAAACCCTTTAATTTCCAGTGATTTATAAATTAATGTTAATTCCAGGTCAGAGGGAACACCCAACCACAGAGCAACAAGGAATCAAATTTTTATTTAGACATATTAAACAGCAGTATTAACTAAATTATCGTAATCCTACTGTGCATTAAAAGCCTGCCGCCATTGTTTTGAATGCCCTCAAACACTAACTGGAAATGTCCAAGGAACAAAGACGTCCCTTCCTTAAACCGCAGAATATCCGTTGAAATGGTCTATAGATGTTTTGCCTTCTTTCACTCTTTTTGTCGCAGGAGTTTGTTGATGTGATGCCGTTTTAAATAGCACATCATATTCAAAGTGTTTGATGTCATGTATGGCAGCTTTGTTTTACAGTCTTTACAAACAGTTTGTGTTTTGTCTGAACATTTTTTACCGTCGTCCTGTCGCGTGACTGGACAGCCAAAATTCTGCCGAGAAGTCGGACTTATAAGAAGATGGAGCATCTTTAATTTCAGTTTCAAGCTTCAACTCGCCATTGGCCTGTTGCAGAGTAGGTGACATCAGCAGCTCAACCAATAGGATTTGACTGCCGTTATATCGTTAAAGTATCGCCACCAATCTATGATTAATATCGTAACATTTTTGCATCGCGAAAGTATGTAAACAACATGGATGACTGATGTTAGAGGTACTCAACTCTTTCTGACTCAAAGGCCCCCCAATGTCTACAGCAATATGCAAATGTTTTTAACGTATGGACACTTTTGAATGAATTTTCAAGCCTTTTCCATTTCACTTAAAATTTTTACCCCATAAAAAGAAAACACACTTTTTAGGATTTTTGAAAAGGCTTGATTAAATTGTGGTCACTTTTAAACAGAATTACTTATTTCTAAAAATGATTATAAATAATTTTATTACGATGCATTTAGAAACTAAACAGCATGATCTACGAGAAATCAAGCAGAACAAAGTAGACAGCGGGACTGTACTGTACCTGAGGTAGGGGTGAGAGGTGGCTTGCCATTGCTCTGTCCTGCTGGATTTGAAACTGGACTAGGAGTGCTCCTCTACCAAAAGAAAACCAAAACTTGAATAATTGCAGAAAACGCCATTAAGAGCATATACCGCGACTGCTGCTCACACAGATACGTACCAGTCTTTCTGCACGGTTCGGCAGCACCACGCTGGCCAGTGGGATGCTGACAGGAAGTTTACTTGGATGCACAGTGCTGAGGGGGATGCTGATTGGTAGACTGGTTATAGTGTCGCCGGGGACAGCTAGGCTCTTTTGTGTGGTGGTTGCTAGAATATCAGTTGAACTGGGTGAGGAGCAAGACTGTTTTAATCCCAGAGTTGGAGATGATACAGCACCATTGTCACACCTGAAAATAGCCGTGAGTGATCAGTGACCAATCAACAAGCACTTAAAGTCAACTGAATGTGTTAATTTTACTCACCGGTGGATGTTGCCAAGGGCTCTAAATTGATTGGCAGCCGAATCTTGGTTGAGGTGCCTGCGTAGGGCGATCTTGGCAGGAGAAAAGCGGGTGTAGTCAGGCAGGGGTTGCCCTAGCTGCCTGGTTCTAGAGTCTGGAGTGGGCGGCACAATTTCGTGGTCAGGGGATATAGGCAGATAGCGAGTCAGGAGCTCGTTTTTGCCCATTCCAATGCCTCTCTCATAACCCGGCGAGGCCGTACCATTGATGGATAGCTCAGGGCTGAGGCCGTTGAGCCTCACAGAAGCTTGAGGGTTGAGTTTGGGGGTGTTGGAATCCAGTGTTGGCCGGGGATCTGGGCCGGGGAGGGCCTTTTGGTAGGGGGACTCCTCACACGGGTTGTAAGACTTGAGCTGCAGGAGCTCCTGCTGCCTCTGGCTCTTCTCTAGTTCAACGATGCTGATCTGCAAAGTAACACCAGGGGGAGCCGTTGATGTAAACATAGACAGAGCCAAGCCACACTGCTCAAGGTAAAAATATCCCTGTAGGAGCTAGTTCAACAGAATTGAATGTACACCAGTCTGCAATGCCATATTAGCTCTGAGCTGACTGAGAAAAATGTGCATGCAGATACCTGGAGCTCCAGACAGTGACGCTGTTTCTCCGAGATCTGTCTTCGCAGAGCCGCTTTCTCTTTCAAAAGCGTCTCCAAACACAGAGATCCCCAGTCCAGCTTGAGCTCCTCACACCGAGCCTTCAGCTGACAAACACACAAACATATGTGTAATGGGCGTTCAGTTCCACTTCTGCCAAACAAACAAAGCTTTCATTTCTGAATCTTAAGTAGCCTATACTTCAGCTCTGTAACGGTTTATTGTGGATCACTTACCAGCACCAGGCTCTGGTCTCGGAGCTCTCCCATGTCCCTCTCCAGCTGTTTGGTCTGCTCCCTCAGCTGGAGGTTGTGGGCTGTGATCTCCTTCTGAGCTTGTACTAGGTCTTCCACAGTCACCGCCTTCAAGCCCAGCTGTAAGAGAGGAAGCAGAGGGTTCACATTCAGCACCGATCTGAAAGCTAGCTCACTAGGTTGTGAAACAGGTCTTACCTCCTCCAGTTTGGACTGGAAAAGGTCTCGGATCCTCTCCTTATGGGAATTACAAGCACTGAGCAGCTGCTGTGCTTGACCGGACAGTTCTGTGTGTCTCAGCTGTCACAAAAGACAGGGGAGAGAAAAGTTAAACAATGTTATGACAAAACCAAAAAATGTTCCTAATTAATTAAGTTACAATTTATAAATAAAAAATAATTATATATTTAAATAAAATATTTAGTTTTCCCATTATTAATATTTTAATTCTACTACTAGTAGTATTATTAAACAATTATTTTAAAATAATTTTAAATAAAATGTAATGTAATAAAATATAAAAAAAAACATTTTTCAACTAAACAAACAATGTTTTACAATAATTTATACATTGTACATTTAAATATTTAAAATATTATCAATATTATTTATTATCAATTATTTCTACTACTATTATTAAACATGCATATATAATCATTAAATATTATAACAATATTAGCAAATTAGTAAAACAAAATGTGTATACATTTATTTGATTAATACTTAATAATAATAATAATAATTCAGTTAAAAATACAAGTAAAATATATATATAAATGAATAAATATATAATAAAATATATTATCTAAAAATATAAATATAATAAAAATCTATGTATGTATTATATATATATATATATATATATATATATATATATATATATAGAGAGAGAGAGAGAGAGAGAGAGAGAGAGAGAGAGAGAGAGAGAGAGAGAGAGAGAGAGACACATATTACTTGATGAATTCATTTATAATACTTCTTTATTAATAACAGGTAAACAAAGCAAAACTAAATCAAGTAAACAAATAATGTTTATTAGAAGAAATATTCACCTTTTCCTGCTCGAGGGCTTGCTGCAGGCTGGTACGGTACTGTGGTGTCTTCATGTAGGCCATGAACTGCAGGTACTGGACTTTCATATTATCTGGAGCACAAGCAAGGAGGTTTATGTTAACTGGGTGATTGACTATGAATCTAGAGCAGATGCATTAGCACGTCTGTGGGACTGAAATGGATCTCCTCATGCTAAATCTGGAAGGAGAGCAGGCGTAAGTGAGGCTGAATGAACTTACCGAGAAGAGCCTGCAGGTCTGGTGGAGTGGGGCCCATGAGAAGCTGGCTTGATGTATAATGCTGAACTTTGGGAGGTAGCTGATAGAACGGACTCTGAGGTGACCTGTATGCATCTGTGGATTGATCCAAACCACGAAAGTCAATGTCAAAGGTACGGATGCTGTTAAACAGCCAGTAAAGACGTCATGGTTTTAAGTAGTTCTTTGCAACGATTTAAAATGTTTAATCGCGATTAATGGCATGATTTTCCTGTGATTAACCACATTATGCACAAAATTCAATAATGAATTCAAAAATAGTGTATTGAGCACTTTATTTTTAAACTACTGCTGTATGAACAAAAGTGCAATAACATTTGGTTTGCAAACACTTTAAATAAACAAAGGTGCTTTTTTTTACAGCAGTATTCCCTTGAAATAGTAGCAGTTGAAATATCTTTTGTAAATCTCATCTGTAATATCAAATTAAAACCTCCTTGGATATTCCTCTTGTGACGGTGCGTCTTGAGGGAGGCTCATTCGTGCCATCATTCATTATGATCCTAAGAACATTCGCCTATATTTGACAGACACCGCGTCCAAGCGATTTAGTAGATACTAAAAAGTCCCAAGATCCGGTCAATTAAAAAAAAAAAACACCACGTGCAGACAGACGCCCGATCATATTACACATCACTATACCCTTGCAAGGAGGCCAGAAATGGTATGTGAAATATAGATACAAAATAACTGAAGATGTGTTTTAGATGACTATACACAGCTACAAATCTTTTATCCTCATCGTTCATAACTGGAATTTTAAATTGTATTATATTTGTAGCACAACAAAGTTGGACATAGCAATAAATACAGCTATAAACAGAATTAAACTGGACAAAAACGTTTAGCCAACTTAGCCATGCTAGAACACAAATAATAGTTTAAAGTAACTCACCCTGAGCGGGGGCCGCTGAGAGGGTCTTAGCGTGCAGCAGGTCAAGTGCGCTCTGGTTCTTCTTGCTCTTGCGCTCGGCTGCAGTGGCGGCAGCAGCTTTCTTAGGCCGCCCACGCTTCCTGTTGCCTAGCTTGCGGCCCCTGGGCAGCAGTTTGGCCCGGCGGGGTTTCGGTGACGGTTTCACTGTCACAAGTGAGTTTGAGCGCTCCTCCTCACCACCAGAGTCACGCTGTGTCTGATGCACAGAGATAAAGAGATATTCCATTAATATGAGATTTTTTTTTTTTTTTTTTATGTATAAACTTATAATACATAAATAAACATAATGAGTGATTCCATATACGATTAATAATTTAAAACAAATGTATACATATAAATGTAAAACAAAATCATAGGTACATATTTTTTCAAATGAAATTATATATATATATAAATTTGAAATAAATGTATAAATCGCATTTAAAATATATAAAAAAAAACAAAAAAACGTGCTAGTATCGGATCCGAAAAATGGTATCGTTGCATCCCTGAAGTGAAAATACAATTAATTAACTAATTGAGCGATTCCTGTATATCCACCTTGTGCTCCTTGGGCTTGGTTGGGGTGGTGGTGTTGCTCTTATTCTCCTTACTGTCCTTCGGCTGGCGTCTTCTGGCTGCCTCCTGCTCCTCCTGGAAACAACAAGCCGCATGTGTTATGGCAAGAGATATAACTTGATATTTTGTCCAAAAACCCATAAACAACATGAGAATCAAACGAGTCTTACCCTGAGTTTAGGATTTTTGAGACTAGAAAAATAGTTTTCAAGCTGCAAAAAGAAAAAGCGTTTGGTTAAATATGTAATAAATCTGCTCAAAGGCGTCTCTTTTTGGACGACTGCGTGACATGAGAAAGCCACGCTCGATGTCTTTTGCCTAACAATAAAGACTAATGCAAATCAGAGACCAATTATACACAGAGAGGAACAGCAAAACCCATGTGACACAAATGAAAGGGCACTTACTATGGTGCGGTCTATTGTATGCAGATAGTACGACACTGGCTTCCCCGTCCATGACACTGATCCCCTCAGAGGGGACAGCTCAACTACCCTCATTATTGTGCCAATATCTTAAAAAACAAACACAAAGACCATTAAACATTGGAAAGGTGTGGTCATATTAACCTAATCTTTTATCGTACGTCTTTTCTGTACCAATCTGTATAATTGGGAATTTTGCGTAAGGAGAAACACCGCTCTTCACAGATTTTGCAAATGGCCAACAGAAAGCTGCTGGGTTTGATTTTTGAGTGTGCAGTGCTTCATACATCACTACAGTAAGGACAACGTAGAATCTTTGTCGCCAAAATTGTTGCGCATGTGTGAAGATTCACAATAAAAATGTCAGTAACATTTGGATCACTATCAGAATGACTGGATTTAGTCACTTTTGTAAGAGAAACCTACAAAGTATTATACTTACCACTCAAGTTTCGACTGTTTATTCTGAAGTTAAGAGGTGCAAATGGTTTTGAGGATACAATTTTTCCACCTACAAGAGACGAAATCGAGTCAAAACACGCCCAAGTAACAGAGAGGAGAAAACCTAAGCACATATAATCCGCAGATCAACGTGAACCAAAAAACAAGACTGACTGGGGTCAAAGGTCAAGAATGACATGTTGACACAGGTGCCTACAAGCTACACTGACACGAATCCCTTTCTTTTTCAAACATTAACAGCTAAGTTCTATTTACCTCATGTTAGGGCGGTACAAAATGGTCAAATGTGATTATTTCGATAAATAATGTGACGGTAATCTATTAAAAATATTTTACGCAAATAAAATGACATTGAAACACCACAAACCTTCCTTCATGTTAGCGAACCGTTCCTTCAGCTGGTGGTCCACCTCAGGACCAAAGGCAAAGTTATTCACAAAAATAACACTGTAAAAGAGCACATCACACTACAGACTTATACAAGACATATAAGCAACATGCAAATAGTTGAAGAAATTATGATAAAAAAAACTAAAAAAAAAACACATGAATATGGAAAATGTTAACTGGTGCATCTAAATCAGCGGTTCCCAATCCCTTAAATTCACATCTTGCACACTTTAATGCCCTTTGAATGGAACATATACACTCATTTCAAACTAAAATCATAGACGAAATATCCTGTGATGTCCACTTCGCAGGGCACTCACAGTTGAATAGAACAAACGTTGTACGTGATAAGAGATACATAGATGTATGAAATGCGCGAGGACTGGGATTGGGAAATGCCGATCTAAATAGTCTGTATGTGATCATACCTTGTGTTGGCTATTCGTTCCTTCCATTCTTCTGAAAGGAAATCTCCCCTTTCCAGCTGCCACACAAGCCCAAACAACATCAGTATGCACAGATTTCCTCCCTTGAGTCACAATGATGAGGTTTTCATAAATTATAACATCTGCTGTGATAAATGAACACACACTTACCGTGTACTCGCCATGTTTTTTGCCATACCACTTCATCCATCTCTTAAACTCCCTGTCCATTGACTGCAAACACATTCAGACATAAATATTAGTGCAAATGTACACTTGAGAAGTCGGCGTGTATAAAGAGTTGTATAATAATGTTAGCACCTCGGCATAGGTTGCTGGAGTGTCTGCTTTCTCCACGCCGAAGTAGTGTTTACAGTTGGTGGCTGCAGCGACTTGCAGGACTACCTGACCAACTCCTGTAAAATCAAGCAAAGACGACAATTGGTAACCAATTGGTACATGGCGGTGAATTTTCTGAGTTGTGTTATCTGATTAGCTCTCGCATTTTTATTGGACTTTCACTCTTAAAAGTCCCACTCACAGCCTATTAAGATCGTTAGTCGCAGTTGCATTTTCCAATACGCTCTTCTTTTTTTATTATCTTAAAGTCATGGTAGGAGGTTAGCAATAGCAAGCTAGCTTTGAAAGCATGAGATCCCACCCTCCCTGCAAAACACTCTCCAAAGCCACGCCTCCTTCAAAACAATAGCCCTTCCATTCTCAGTCCGCAACAGCGTAATGGAACGAGCTGGTGACATATCAAGTCTGCGTGAACAGGGTGGACGGAGGTATGCAAATATATACGTTGACAGGCTGGAATATCATTAGATGAACATTTTACGGTCCTACACCTTCCACAGACGATATAAATACATTTAGACCACTTAACTTGTGATTGCTATCAAGACGTGTAGAGGCTTTCATCCAGCATAACAAAACATGTTTTTGATCCAAATCTCGTAACCCACCTTTAAACTGCAACTCAAGTGCTGTTTATACTTGTGGTCCTGAATTTGCCATTTTACAGTTACATTAGCGTTTTTATTGGACTTTTAGTCTTAAACAGCATCCCAAGACCCATTTATGCCAATTATGGTACTGAAATCGCTATTTCGCCATTTTTATTGGACTTTCAATGCTCAACTGCTACTTTATACCAATTATGGTAGTGAATTCGCTTTTGTGTTTTCCAGTTCGCATTGTGTTTTATTGGACATTCATTCTTAAACTGATAGCAAAGATCTGTTCATATCAATAATAGTCATTCATTTTCTCCAGTATTCCAATTAGCTATGCATTTTTGCTGAACTTTCAGTCTTATATCACTAATCAAGACTTGTTTAAACCAATTATGGAAGCCAATTTGCAGTGTTATTTGAATTTACGGTTGAGTTTTCCATTCAGAGCCACCAATGAAAAAAGCCTTCAATAATAGACGTTACTTACCACTGCCCAGATCCACAAAGGTGTCCTCTTCCATCATCTCCATCTCATCAATGATCTGAGCCACCAGGTCGAAAGAGGTCTCTCCGTACACCTCAGGAGAGAACGGCTCGTAGTTGTTGAGTTTCTCTGGGTCGGTGACGGAGTGGTTGTAGACCTGCTGCAGGATGTGACGCAGCAGACCGTTGGAAGGCCTCTTGTTCAGTTTCATGGGTTGGGTGGTCCCTTTCCACTGCAACACACAAACAGAAAGTTCTACATGTAGTTTGAGCTAAAAAAATAAAAAATCTGTTGTCTACAAGAAAGAACTGTACCAGTTGGTGAATGCTGTCAATGGCTCTGTTGTACTTATCACACAGTCTCTGCATACTCTCAAAGCTGCAGGAAAACACAAAAATAAATGATTGTCTATGAAATCCTTTATCTCATAATAAACCATGTGGCTTGTGCTCAGATACAAGAAAAGCAAAAGAGCAGCAATATATCCAAGTTAATATATCCTATTTGTACTGCATATAATAAAATCATCACACCTCTAACAAATATGATTTAAAATTAAGTAGAAACAAGTTGGAAATATTTAACTTGTAATATTTTGTCAAACTTTTGTCATTTCATCATTTCAACTTTTACAAAATTAGTAAAACCACTAATAAATTATTCATGATTATATTAAACAGCATATAATAAAATAATAACTTTATAATAATTTAATTTGAAATATTCTGAAGATTGTTATTTCATAATATCTACTTTCATAAAACTAGTAATTAAACTAAAACTAATAAATTGATGCATGATACATATTAAATATTCTAATTTTGAAATTAAGAGTATAATTAGAAATATTTAATTCGTAATATTCTGTGAAGCTTGGCATTTCATAATATCGACTTTCACAAAACTAGTTTCCAAAATAAAATAATAAATACATGATCAATCATAATACGATTAATACTTTATCATTTAAAAATACATTCTTAAACCAGTTTTTATTATATTAATAAAATAAATTATTTAGTTTAATTTATTCTGTAAAGCTTTTTTCATCTTTCACAAAAATAGCATAGCATTTTTTATTGGCATGTACAACAAATACCACTTTTAACATCAAAAATAATACATTTAATTTAAATTAATTAAAAATAATAATTAATAACAATAATTAAAAACAATAATACAGAAAAATTATTATAATTAAACAATTAAATATATTCTTATTATTAATAATAATAATAATAATAATAATGATAAGTAGTAGTAGTAGTAGCAGTAGTATAAATATTATTATTAATTTATTTTTAGGCTTCATTTTTCAAATGATTCCTAATGAACCCCATCTTATAAGATTTTGTGCCAATTTCCTCACCACTTGGTGTCGTAGTCGATAAGAACGTAGTTCTCCATGGCCAGCTTAAGATCTGGGATCTCTTCACACACCCAGCTGAACAAAGACAAGAGAGAGGTCAAGTTTTAAACTGATAAGCAGTCAAACATATCAGCAAAACCAAACCAAAGAAAACTGGTCATAGACGTACCGAATGGTTTCGATGATTTCATGTGCAGCATCATGATGTTTATCCTGAGGAGAAGGAAAGAAATGCTGTGTTATAAACAGAGTCCACAATTAATGTTTTAATGACTCTCCAGAATACTCATTCGGTGTGTGACATGTAGTTATCTATCCAGTGTTCATTTTGACAGCAAATTTTGATTTGATCTCAGTCAAAGTCTTTTGACTTAAATGGCATTTAGTTTTAGTCATATTTTAGTTTTAGTCGACTAAAGGCTCTGTTATACTCCAGTCTGGAAGCATACATGGACAACTGCGGACTACTATTAAACTACTGAAAGTGAAGACGACCCTCTGATGATGATTTTTAGGTCACACGGACCCTTGTGCAATTGTGTACTCATGTAAAGTATAACACTAGCTTAAATCTACAGTGGATTTAGTTGGCTGACATCTAATGGGTTTAGTAAGTGTAATGCATTTATTAAGCATTTCTCTAAAATATCCAAACTCATAATGCATAGGTTTGATGTTAAGGTTTTATTATGCAATATAGACAGAGATTTAACTGCTGTAACACACAACATGCCTTTATATTGAAATCAAATAAAACCACTTCTTATAAAAGAAACAAAAACCTGGTCCTCCTTTCAATGAAATACCAATGGTTATATAATTTCCATTCTTTATAACCACTTTATCCACATGAGAAAAGTTTCTACGACTACAACAGAATCTTGACCTTCCAGATTTTGACGGGTCACGGATCACAACTGTAGCACATTTCTGAACACACAGCAGCCAGTGTGCCTTCTGGCAAGAGGACAAGTTCATCGGGCCACACATGTCCGGATAAGTATATTACGTCACGATAAGCAGTAACTGATCCTGCGCGTTACAGTATATGAATGCACTGTAATCTACTGTATTTTAAAATGAATATCGAGTGTGCAAAAGAAAATGGGCGCTACAAGTGTGAGTCGTACATTAATTATTATTTAAATACTATTGTAGTTTTTATTAATATTTTCATGTACCTTTTATTTGCATTTCTCATTTTCATTTTAGTTGGTTTTACTTTTTTTTTAACTGAGTGGTATGTTAGTGTTATTTAGCTTGTGTGTTTATTTTTCCCCGTATGAATTTAAATTGTAGTCATTTTATGTGCTTTTTTGTTATTTTGTATTATTAATTACTAACATATAATTTAAGTATTTCATTTTTGTATTATGTGATTTCAATTGCTAAAATTGGTATGTTAAGCATTAACAAGGATTTATATTGCATTAAAAAATAAATTTCATTTCAGTTTTAGTAACTGATTTCAGTGAATAGCAACATTTCTACTTTGTCTAATATTAGTATTTTATTTTATTTCAATGATCAAAACTGCATTAACCATAAACGAGGCTCAGAAGGTCAATATGTATGATTAATCGAGTCTAATTAACCCGGCATTGTCTTAAATGTGGATGTGTCCCCACCCAACTCCGTCCATCCTGCCGCTGGAGCTCTGCTGCCGTCTGACCCAGTGACCCACTTTCAGTCAAGCTCCTCCTGAGAAGCCCTTTGCCTGCCTGAGTGTGCCGCTGCTGGGCTCCTCTGCCTCTCTAGGCTCCTCCTAACCGTTTCCCCGCTCAGCTGCACATACGGCGAGTCTCGTGCTCTTCCTCCCACCCCGGCAGCACCAAGGCAGCGTCACAGCACTGGGAAATAATGCAGCCATAGTCCGAGGCGAACAAGGGCACTTATTTAAAGCAGGGATGGAGCGTTATTGCATTAAATGCAAATGCTAAGACAGACGGCGCAGTGCGTACGTGCACAAGCAGACACTTATCATGCTGCACGAGAGAAGCACAGCAACACCAGCGCCAGAGCTAAAAATATCCAGAGGAACGGAGGGGAGGATGACCGAGAGCAAAAAATAAAGCACGACAGCCCTCCATCACGAGCAGACTTGACTCACAAGCACAAAAACGGACTCTTGGCTCACCTCATGCACACTTGATGTGACTCACGGAGAGAGAGGAACACTCATCCTCACTGCACAACTCTTCGTTTTGGGTGTGTGTGTGTGTATTAACGGGTTTAACCGGGTCATGCCATTGAAACGGTTAGGTTGGTTTGATTATAATTCCTCAGTCGAAACGAATCATTTTGTAGCCAAGTTGAAGGAAATTACACTTTCACATGGAAGCAATTACAGGCCATCTAAGTTTCCAGATATGGGATGTAAATGTGGCCGGATACGTAGGTTACAAGAGCGTGGGGAAGAAAGAAAACAGTGAAGTTCAGTGTTCGATAAAAACCCTCTTCTTTCTCCCACCCCAGGTGAGTGGGATGCTTTTATTTACAACACACATTGAAGCAATGAGGCAAATGTGATGCTAATGGATGAGGAACCGCCAATACGACAGCGGGAGAGGAAATATCACATGACCTGTGTCTCTGGAAAACAAGATTTGAATGAATCGAGGGCATTTGGGCCTTTGTAAAACAGTCAGCTTGAATAAGCATTTGGTCATCAATTATTCACTTGCATGATGTTTGTAACCAGTATGACTTTATTTGTTCAAAGCAGCATAAAAGGAGAAGTTTTGTAGAATGTATATGCTGCTCTTTTCTGTTTAAATGAATGTGAAGACTAGGTTAAGGCACTCACAAGCTCTTGATTTAGGTTGGTACTGTTTAGCTATAATGTCCATTCTGATAACATGTATGAGAGAAATTCTCTTTTTCCAAATTAGATTCAAATCATCTTCTTGAACTGTTTTAATAAAATCTGGCTGCATGTTCTTGATTCATCAAAAAGAAATGGCTCAAATGAGTCATTCTATTCGGTAATCACAATACAATGGCTGCACTATACATTTTTGATTCACTAATAAGAATCGGCTCATAAGAGGTATTTGTTTCAGTAATCAGACTATACTGGTCATGCTGAATAAGTTTGAATCAGCAACAAGCCACAGCTCATTAGAATCATTGTTTTAGAGAATCAGACAACACTAGTCATTCTGTATATTTATGATTCACTGAAAAGAATCAGCTCATAAGAGTCATATGTTTGGGAATCAGGGTACACTGGTCATTCTGTACATTTATGATTCACTAAAAATAATTGGTTCATATGAGGCTCATTAAAAATAGATAAAAATACAAAACATTCACTTGCACTGTACAGAAGAGAAAAAAAGCAGCATGGAAATTCTGCCAAACATCTCTTTTTGTAATCTTTGAATGAAAGCTAGTCATATGGGCTTTGAACAACATGAAGGTGACCAAATGTACTTTTCCTTTAAGGGAAGTCTAACGCCCAATCCCAATTCTACCCCTTAGCCCTTCCCCTACCCTAAGAGGAAGGGCCAGATAGCCCTTCAAACGAAGATTTTTCAGGACCACACTTCAAACGAAAGGGTTTGAATTATCTCAGCAACATGGCTACTACAGCGAACAAAAAGACACACAAATGTAAGCTTTTCCGGCATAAATAAAGATTTTAACAAAAATCTATCATTTGTTTTATGTTACATTCAATTGTAAGTTCATATTAACGGTCATGTTACTCAAAGACATGTTTGCAAAAAAAAAAAATGTTTGCTAACGTCATATCATTACAGACTGCATGATGTCTGATCAAGGCAATAACTGCAGTAAACAATGATGGGGGCTAATCCCCCCCAATAATTTGAAAACGCTAAACCATTTTCTCAAATATTGCCTATTCAAGAGAGAGAGAAAGAAATGGAAGTTGCGTGTATTCGGGTTTGTGCGTTTATCTTTTTAGAGTGAGTTTACTTAAAAACAGCGATTGTATCCTCTCATCGCTGGAAAATATAATGTTGCTACATTATATTTTCCAGCAACAACAGGATACAATCGCTGTTTTTAAGTATTTAAACTGTATTTAATAAAAGTCGTGGGGCAGCGTTGACAAGTTTATTTTCTTCTGGATGTGTGAGCTGTGTGATTTCCAATATGTGTGTGTGTCAGTAAGCAGCGCATTAATACCGAACGATAATTAAAGGCTCTAAGGCTACGTTCACACTGCAGGGCTTAATGCTCAATTTCCGATTTTTTGGAAAAAAAATTTTTTTTGCAAGGCCGTTCACATTTCCAATTAAATGCGACCTTTGTGATCTCCTGTGTGAACGTGAAATGACCCAGGAGTGACCCGCATGCGCAGAAGAGTACTCAACGGTCAACAACGTCACTCGTTGTTTACGGAAGTAGCTAACGTTTGGATGTCAACAACAGTGTAGTCAACAGCGGAGCTCTTTTTGCAGTATTAAAGCTATTTTCCCAACGGAGCCAGCACAATTACAATCTTCTCGTTTTAAGAAGAAAATTTAAAAGGAGGAGGAGAGCAAGGTTTTCGGCCATGGCGTTTTGTGGAGCAGTGTTAGCAACGTCGGTACAGAGAAACGTGTGGGTGCGGAGTGGTGGGATACTGATGTGAGTAGCTTCAATAATAAAGAACAACTAATACTTGTTATTTATCTTCTCGTTCCCGCCTACTTCAACGCAGAATTATGATGTTTGTAGCATATGAATGACGTACGGGTCAGATACATGTGGCCTGGCCGTTCAGACGGAGGTAGCATTTCAAAAGATCGGATACGCATCGGATTCAGGACCACATACCCAAGTGGCCTGGGTCACATTTGAAAAGATCGGAGTCATGTCAAAGAACAGGGGAATTGGGTCGTTTCAGCCTGCAGTGTGAACGTAGCCTGCACACCAGCACACCAGTATATGTGTGTATTGTAAGAGCTGGACGATGAATGATGACGTGTGACGGCATAGTAGTCGTGTCCCAATTCTCAGGGGAATATTTTCTCTGTGGGGAAGGGGTATAAAATAGAATTGGGCCTAAATCACCAGTGCATGTGGATAACCACCGCCCAGACTCCCTAATTAACAGAATCCGCCCCTCCCTAAAAAATTTGCAAGGCACGTCTAAAGCTTACCAAATTTTTGTTTGCCCAACAGCGGGTCAGAAATAAGGCTCTCAGTAGGTGGGGCATCCATCCCTTATCAGCCAAAGTCAAAGACAGAAGTCATCTGAGGCCAAGCGAGACAGTAAAACCACTGAGGTCACGACTATTGTACCCTGAATGACATAAATGAAAGAGACTGGAGTTTTCAGTGATGCAACAGCTCTGAAAACCCATACTTCTGAAAAAAAACCATGTGGGTTTTTTCAGAAGTATGGGTTTTCAGAGCCGCTGCATCTCGGTTTGTGTAAAAAGAACATGAATCATAGTATATTAAACATTGGGAAGGACAAATGAGACAGCCGTTTCTGTAGAAACCACAGGCTTTGATCTGCACCCCCCCAATTTCCGTCTATGAGCAAAACAGCGTTGGCAACTCTGGTGGCGTGAGAAATGCGAACTTTCGGGTGACGTGAGGACTTTCCCAACACATTCTCGTAATAAAATATTACAATAAAATACCCAGTCTTGTTTTTTCTTCAGTTACAATAAAAATTAAGCCATTTTCTCATCTTTTAGACCCTAAATATTACTCAAACTGCCTGCTATAACAGGGTAAACAGCAGTGCATATGTGTTTTATGGGGGGTCTGGCCCACTGTCAACCGGTTCAGCAGCTCAGCATCACTAGAGCTAATCACAGCATGGAATCTGTGTGTTAGGATTACTGTACATGTGCAATGACTGTACAATGCTTTCAGAAACAACAAAGACAGAAGAGAAGAACAGTGACTCAGTGGATGTTACGACAACAAACAAGCCTTTTTGACACCATTTAGGGCACAATAATCGTAGAAACTAGATGAATACAATTTCAAAAGAAAATGTAAAGCGGAAAACAACTTGTCACCAAAATGCTAGGACATACTGGGTGGTTTCCAGGGCATTGCTACAGTGTTTAAAAGCCTCCTAACATCAAATGTCCATGATATTCCCACTCTAGAATCTGTTTCTTAATCTAACTATACATTGTTGTTTTTTTTTGTTTTTATCTTCTAAAAGTTCAAGATCACAAGCCTGATTGGAAAAGTCCAAGGTTTTCACATGTACCCAGTACGTAATTACGCATCATTATAGTACGTAATTTTTCAAAAGGTACTGACAAGGAAGACAATGGGCGGGGCTTGATGTACAGTTCCACCTCTCTGGAGATAATGGGTGGAGCTAGAAGGTCCAATCACATTTTAACCTTAAACATAACTAGGTAAAACTACATTAGGTCGACAGAGGTGGATCTACACTAGGTCAAGCTCCAGTCATTTGGCTCTGCAGTGAGCACTCAGATTTTTAGGGCTTCATGTATTGATTTTTATTGTTTTTTTTGCAGTAATTTGTTGTTCAACAAGGTGGCAACATGGATGCTAAATGTTCTGGCTCAAGTGGCAGAGCATTGTGTTAGCAGCACAAGGTTGTGGGTTCGATTCCCAGGGAACACATGTTAGGTAAAAACTGTTAGCCTGAATGCACTGTAAGTCGCTTTGGATAAAAGCGTCTGCTAAAAGCATAAATTTAAATTTGTCTCACCATCAAAAAAGAAACAGAACCACAACAACAGATTTCCGTGCTTGACGGGGTTCAGAAATCCACGCAGCTCTAGTTAATGTCCAAGATTTTTACACGTCATATCGGGATGAAACTATCAAGCAAACTTTTAAAAAAAGAAAAAAAAAGTATACTATGGTCTTTTAGAAAAAGATGAGGTGTAATTTGTGTTTTTAGTACAACAGCACAAGGTAAGTAATGCACCAAATATTTAATACTTAGAGTTTGGAGTCCATACAGCGTGTAATAATATTTGTCAAGCTTCAATAACAACATATATGCTGGAAAGTTAACTTATAAAAGCCAATATTCAAGTCCAGCAAGCTTTACAACCCTCCAGTAGCCACTAAAAGTCAGTTATTGCCAAACTTCCTACAGAATCCTGCATACTGGCTTGTTTTTCAAGAAATGTCAGCCATAAGGGTTACATTATGACACACTGGAGGGAGGCATCCAGATCGGATGGTAACCGAAACACACAGCACTGATCCCAATGCAAGGGCTGCCAAATGAGAAAACGCGTTTGTAGACCTCAGTGACAAATCTGACACTTCCAGAGCAATACACAATACTTCAAAAGAAACTGCGGAAAACGGTAAAATACCCGCTACGGGACACAAATCAAAGCTGTGTCAATAAAACACACTAACAATATGGAGATACCGTCCTCTCGCCTGAGAGCACTAACGTTATTCGCCTTTTGTTTGACACCCTCTGTGTGATATTGAGCCGGCAGGAAGCTTATTCCACCCTAATATCCACTACTACAGTTATCCACACACACACACGGCCGATATTTACAATGTTTAAGTTATCTACAGTTTGACGAGTGTTAGTGTTGGGTAGAAAGCGATAAAGTTAGCTAGCCCTGCTATCTGACTGTTAGCATAACGGCTAACGAACATTTCTGCCCACATTAACATTCTTCATACAAACTGTCGTTTCAGCCTTAAAACGTGCATTAATGTACGTTCAAACCTTTTGCTCGACAATAACCTTGCATTTCTGATGTAAATGAATAAGTGTTTTACACAAACTCTCTGCTAAGGCAGGTTTTGTTTAGCGGCGGTGTCTCAAACTCTAGTGAGCTGCCTACCTAGTGAACAAAATATCGCTCGTGTTTTAGTGAACTACAGCTTATAATAAATAACAATAGTTAAGTAAATGACGTAAGATTTGTTTCGGTTTAAGTTTAAAGAATCGGTTCAGTAAATAATTAAGCTCATAACATCCAACAAACAAACTCACTTGTCAACCAAGTTCAGTGGCATTACAGATATAACCTCAAGAAAGTGGTCAATGCACTGATCTATAATATAGATCAGTGGGTCACTGACATAAATGAAAATAAATCAAATTCAAAAGATTTGAAACACAACAAAGGCGTCTTTGTGTAATCATTCACGTCTGATCGCGTTAGAACGGAGAAGCGAGCGTAAACGTTCCCCAAGTAGACAGCTCACTATGATTTGAGACGCAGCCATTGCACGAGATGGCCAACTGGGTCAGCAGGCTACACACACTGTGGATTTCCTTCGATTCAAATAATATTTGCTACGGTTATAATAAATATATATATATTTTTTTAATAAAACAGACTAGGTTATTTTAGGTCTATCTAACGTTTAATGGTCTTCCGAACACCTTTACAAAGACATAAACGTTCAGGGTATATTAAACTATTTTAGGATGTAATGACACTCTCCTGTCCCAACTGTAAGCGGCTCTTAGTTCTTAAAACACTAATATTGAAATAAACACACTACAAAAACCACAACAAGATGTCCACACACTACTACACGTTGTTCTCGAACTACCGTGAACGTTAACGTTACATGACCCACTTCGCTTTATTGGAAGGGAATCCTGGTGTTGATTTCGGTTATTATTAAAACAATAATAATGATTGTACTTACATATACAGGTAAGGGCCACGGGTAGCCTGCAGCCTCGGCTCCGACCGGCGACTTCAGTTTTAACTCCAGCTTTTCTCCCATTCTCCCCAATACAGCTAATGGACGAGACATATAAACTAGAGTAAGGGCATTCTCCGTGAAAAAAACATCAGGTTTAACGCGACAGGATCTCACGATGGATATCGCGGGCTGCGGTTGTTTTCACACAGTTGCGCGGCACGATTTGGTCGATTTGAATCCAATCTGCGCCGGTGAATTAGAGAAAATGATCGGTTAAGCCGAGCGGCTGCTCCGTCTCGGCAATACCGCCGCCATCTTGACCGGCTCACGATGAAAAAAAAAATGCGCCCGAATGTGTGTGTATTTGGTCATGTGAAGTTTGATTCATTTCCGCGATTCGGTTCTTTTGAACAACTTTGGTTCAAAAACAAATCAAACGAGTCTTTTACGTCATTACATTCCTTCGGCTCGTTCATGTTTCTTGTAATAAATGTTTCCCAGTTTAGAAACATACACAAAACATGTATATTTATATAGGAAAACGTTTATGTTACCATTTCATAGAAACATACTAAAAACGTGTATACAAGTAAACCAGGAATAGTGCCCTCATAAATGAAAAGGTATCATTAAAAATATATTATTTTGTGTTTCGCAGATTGCCCAAAGGCGACGGGGCTGAGTAAATCAAGACCATTTTCATTTTTTGTGTGAACTCTCCCTTGAGGGAATCGCTCACAACGGTTTTGTGAAGTGTTTTCAACTGATTCATTGAAAAGATCCGACTCGCATGAAAGATTCATTCGTGCTAGTAAGTCCGCGGGTCGTACCATCAAAACCGAAAGGAAAGGGAGAGTGGAAATCGGTATGTATAAAACGAGAGGGGGCGAGGCGTCTGTTCTCTGACACACACACGGCGGGGATTTCTCCTCGACAACTCTCTCATATTGGCTGGGTAACGATGACACGGATCGACAATTAACCGGGCAGTTTGAATCAGGATGCCGGTGCCAATAACCGTTGAATGGGCGGGCCGTACCATTTCCCCCCCAGCACATGTGCAGAATGTGAAAGACCCATGTTTACTATCAGGATCAGTTTGATGGGTCGCTAGTCGCTACTTTCAACCTAAAATGCAGAGTGAAAACGTGAAGCGAAACTAATATATTAGCTTTCTTTTTAGATAGCATTTTGTTGGAAAGAGTTGAGAAAATATTCAAAATGATGGTGACATAAAGGGCAGTCAGCATTCATAAACACTTTTAATATATAGGCCTACAGAGCCTGTAATCCTCAAATAGATAAATAGATAGTCTATGTACTGTATGTTTATAATACTGTAATACTGCATGTAATGTATGTTTATAATACTGTAATACTACATGTAATGTATGTTTATGAATACCACAAATAGCACAGTTCAAAAATAGTGTATGCATTCTTATATTATTTAAAACAGAATTAATGAAATGAATAAAAATTTAATTAATTTGGTTAAAAAAATAAAAGCGGTTTCATGTTTATACTTGATTGTTCAACTGGGGCCTGTACCATGAAGCTAGATTAGCTGGCTAGCCAGGTAAGTTTCAGTTTAGTTTGCACTAATCCTGGGTTTTAGGTACCATGTAAGTGGCTTGGCTTTTAGCTGCATTCATTGCCATAGTAACTTACACTCCACTGTTAACCTGCTCCGGGGCAGGTTATGTTCTGGGTTAGAAATCTCAAACTGAAGTTGGACCAATCAGATGTGAGAAAAGTGACATAGTCACTCCAGTTTATTTTGCTCCAAATTAAAGGTCACTAATGCTTAAAAAAAAAAAAAAAAAAAAAAAAATAGAAGAAGCCTGGCTTTAATGATACGGAGTCATTTTATGATTTATATAATTATTGTGATTCATATTATTATTATCTTTTACATCTTTATCTTTCACACACAAACGATTTTAGTTTAACAGTTATTATAAATCGTTTATTTTAAATATTAATGTATACAGATCATGTAATATAAATAAGCTGTAGTATCAAAAGATTGCACTATTTAAAAAATAACAAATCTGAGCTTACATGTTAGAGTCTCTATCACTATATATTTTCAAATGTATAAACTAAATTCAGGCGTATTGAATATTTAATTCCATTAAATATCATTCCTGCAAATAGACTCCTTGAGATATCGAGATACTGCATTACTTAAAAAAAAAAAGAAAAAAAAAAAGAAGAAAAAAAAAAAGGTGAATACAAGAATAACTCAACTAAGTTGTTGTTCCGCACTCATCCAAAGACAAACAGCATGTATATGAATAGCAAACCATAGACGCAGAGCTATATTAAAACATTCCCACAACCTGGAGGGAAACGTGAATGCAGACAGTAAGGCCTGGGCAGACAGGAAGGAACAGTCTTCAATCTTGAGGGCGTCTTCCAGCCGTCGGGGGCTCGGTGTGTCGTAACGGGTTGAACAAGGACAGGGAGAGACGCAAATGAAGCAGTAACGAGAGGCTGGCGCGGTGCCACACTGAACTCGCTGACTCTCCTCGAGCGCCCCTAAAATTGAGGCCAACGTAGCGGCGTCAAATGGATTTCACACGACATTTACCTTCCAGTTTACATCCAAGTGCGAGTTTAGGATTTTTTTAACGGTGCGTTTATAAAACGTAAGTGTTTCGGGTACCAGATAAGGCACAAAAAGCCACTCGGGTAAGTGGAGTACACGTTAAGATATTTAGGAACAGATATGGAGTCCTATTTTTCCAGATAAACGGTCCCACATGTAATAAATAATGGAACCATGACATCTTGATTAATAACAAAACCTGTGCAGCCATCTAGCGGCTATTGATTGAACTGAGGCATCTTTACACTGCCAAGTTAAGGCTGCCCAAAATTGAGTGGAGACACAATGCCGCATTAAATCCACCTCAACCACTAGTATCGAAAGTATACAGCTGTAATTGCTGCGTAAACGCACATATGCCACCTCTAAGCAGCATTAAACAATCTGTGTGAATCCACCTACTGCAGCAGCACTTTCATGCCACCTTTTCAGTGTTAATTTGGCAACTGATTAAAACAAAGGCATGTACACACAGCCAAGTTATGGCTACACGATGGCAGTTTAAAACTCAGTGTAAAGATGCAATGAAGCATTAAAGCAAGGCTAAATTATGCCTGCTCGAACCCACCTCAGCCCCTAGCATCTCACTATTGTATAAAGGTGCAATTGCTATGTAAATGCGTTTATACCGCCTTAAAGCAGGATTAAACCGTTTGTGCAATGACACCAAAACACCCCTTCAGCAGTGCTTCTGTGCCGCCTTTGCAGTATAAATTTGGTGATGCATTCGTTAACATCCAAAGGTAGAGGTAGAGAAACCTCATTAAATCACACAAAACATTGGAATAAAACAAGTTTTCCAAGAGTTTTATTGAAATACCAAGATCAATTTCAGTCCCAGTCCCTTGATTCTTCAAAAAGCACGCTTTGGGTTTTAGCACGGACATCTCGAGCCTTCCTCCCAAAGCTCCTCCCGATCCCTTTATTCTTCTTTGCTAAAACAGCAACATATTTCATTTGATGCAAACCTATGCAACAGGTCATTTGGCACATTTCCTCCAGACGTGTCTCATGTTTCAAAGTATCATAGCAGTTTCAAAATCTAACCAAATGTTATTTATATTCGCCGTTGGATTTGTGCATCATTTTCAGACTCTTTCTTCAGGAGACGCAAAAGACCATAAAGCAAATTGTGTCTTGGAAAAAAAAAAAAAAAAAAAAAACCTTGAGCTAAAGGTCTGTGGTTTACCTGGTAAATGTATTATTCTCAGTTGATTCACGAATCAAATTCACTTTATTTAAATACTTGCAATTCCGCTCCTAAAATTGCAACACTGAACCAATTCTAGCCAGGTAAATACAGGGCAATTTGATAAATATTTAGCTTCTGAGCATTAAACAGCAGTGTAAAGCCACTGTAAACACTGGCCTTTACCCTTTTTTGTGTTTTCAACAGTCAGAAAAGCATGCATACACAGACAGACAAGGCAAGTGTCTCCTTGCAACAGAACCCAGGTAAGAGTAACAAGAGGTTGAGCAAAGTGCTGAATTTTAATATTAAACATAAGAGTTCAGATATCAGAAGTACAACTGATGCTTCAACAGGACCAGACAGATGAGCAACTCGTAGTTGAGCGTCCAATGAAGGCAGACGCCAAGTTAACGCGAGGAGCACGTCGGAGGTTTGTAAAGGATCCTCCACAAGGAGATGAATTCTTAATGGAATTCAACAGTCATCTCCTAACGAAAATACTGTCAGATATGGCCAAACCCTTACAAATACTCAGTATTCAAGCAAGCATTGAATTGCTAAAGGGTTCAGACAGTGAGCCAAGGTGGCATTTCTACCATTTTTGTTGCATCGTCTTCACCAACCAGCCCCTTGGAAATACCTCAAGGCTTCGTTAAAAGGATACAATCACTTTTCTGGAAGAATACCACAAAAGTTTGGCCACAAATGTTACCGTCACACTCATAACTAGCAATACTGGATTACTGTAGATACCTGAGGGACGACTAACAGCTCATTTGAGGCACAATTTTACAAGATTTGTCGCGTTTTTGTACAACCACACCTGATTCATGATTTAGGTTGTGATAAAGTAATATTTTTAAGTTAAAAGCATGAAATATTGTAAAAATGTGCCAGTGCCGAAGTGCTCCCTCACCTCTGGAATGGCAAGTTCATCTGTATGGAGCTCTACCGTATTAATACTGATGCTGTCAAAGCCTCTAAACAAGACGGTGGTTATCTCCTTCCTGGTCTAGCGCATTGCACAAAATGAGCCAAATAGTGCCATTTCAGACACTACAGCACTTGGGGAGGGGGGGGGGGAGGAGGGTGTCGTACTGCAATAGGGATCTCTTGAAATCCAAGACCGCTTTTGCATTAAATACTGACTGATTAAAGAAAGACCGACCAAAAGGGACGGGACGAGAGCTTTAGCACTCGATCGGAGGAGTGTGAAATCATAACCGGACTAATGATCTCTATGGAAGACGAAAATAAATAGAAAAGAAAATATAGTTTAGCATTGGGACCTTCCATTTGAGTACATACAGAAAAAAAGGAAAATACATTAAACTTTTTTCTAAACCTTAAACTCATTCTGGGAATGGGTGTTGGTTATCCCTGTGCAGAAAGATCTCCAAAGAACAGTTTTTCCTTTCACACTCAGAGACCTTTGAGAAGGGAGCTGGCAACCAATCCCATAATGCATTAGGCGAGTATGGCTGAGTACACCCATGTCCCTAGTTCCATAAAAATAATGAAAATCATGGGTATGCCTTATTCTTACTAGAGCACTTGACCGTGCTTGTTTCATGGCATTTTACATTAGAACAACTTGCCAGAGATTGTCTCTCTCTCTCTCTCTCAATAGAGACAGAAAGATTAAGCAGAAAACAATCTTGTTATTAGTGCCAGTTTTGCAGTTGCTGGTGATCATATTCTGCTATCAGTTTTTTTATATGTGCCAGTTTGTTGTGTAGGTATTCACAGCGGTTCTTCTCTTGGCTATAGTTTGGATTAGTCTGGGAGAAAAAAAAAAAAAAGTTGCAATCAGTATTCTGAACTTAAAGCATTTTGGATATTAAGT
This sequence comes from Carassius auratus, assembly GCF_003368295.1. Classification (NCBI taxonomy): domain Eukaryota; kingdom Metazoa; phylum Chordata; class Actinopteri; order Cypriniformes; family Cyprinidae; genus Carassius; species Carassius auratus. The sequence goes on from NC_039289.1 coordinate 6,712,714, forward strand.
AGCAAAAAGAAAAAGAAAAAAAGTGTAAGAAACTGTCAGCTTACCTTTTTGATTTTGCGATACTCTCCAAGTATCTGATTGTGGATTGTCTGTGAAAAGAACAAACAGATCACTACAATGAAGTTCCTGCTCGAACACAGTCGTTTTAAATGTGTAAGGAGATATAAGACATGTGGAGTAGTCTGATATTTTTAACTCCTCAAATTATAGAATAGAAAAAGTAAATATTTTGATTTCTGCTGGTTCAGTTAAGCCAGAATTTTTTCCAAGATCTCCATAGCTCCCATTGAACAATATTTATGCACACGGCATTCATTTCCTCCAATGTTCCTCCCTCTTATATGGTTTATTAGACCATGTTCCTTATTTTTTCTAGCCAGATCTGGCAACACAGTTTTACAGCTATAATATAAGTAGCCATTCTGTCAGCTGACCCCAAACTCTCATCCTCATTACTGAGCCTGATTATGACTGCGTGTAGAAGCAATAATTGATCCTCATGACATTCCGCTCCAGTTATTTAACTTTATTGCCTCTAATCAGTCGGCTGATTATGTGGTTTATTTCATTACGCTCCAAGACTAGGTTGTTTTTCTTCTCTTACCTCTATCATAGTAACATTTTCCAATTTATCAAAACAATAAAAACAAGGCTAGGACCCTGGATGAGTCAACTACACGCTTTAATTTCTCATTTTCCGGAGGAAGACGCAACTACTGGGGACCAGGCAGTCACAGACAGCATATTAATAAAGAAATCAGGAGTTTGTTATCAAATGTGTGAATGGATGTACTGTATTTTCGGTGTGAGCTTTTCAGCAAAGATACCTTATACTTGTCTGTGCCTTGCTGGAGTTGTTTGAGCTCGGAGTCGAGTATAGTGAACTGTCGGGTGATGCTCTCTATCCGTGCGTGTAGGCCCCGGTACTCGCTGTACTCTGCGTTGAAGTCGTTTTTGTAACTCTGACGCTGCTCTTGTGAGCTTATGACAGTGTACTTTCTGTTGAGGAAACCAAGCAAAAAAAAAGTTTTATAAACGTCATAAAAGTTTAATGTTATTTTCTTTCAGTTATAGAACACTTTTTTTTAAAATTTTTTTATAAATCTGACGCAAAAGGTAAGAGCAGAAGACTTGGCAATGTATAATCTACAAAGAGGTGCTTACAATAAATAGTCTGCCATCTCTGATGAAGACGCAGGAATACTGGAGCTGTGGCACGTTCCGTTCAGACCTGAAAAGAAAACATAAGGTGAATTCAAGGACAGAATTTTATCCTGCAGACTGACGGATAAACGATAGTGTGCTATGACATCAGTCCACAGAGATATACACCTGCTAGAAACCTAAGCTGAATGGGTGTTTCCAAAACGACACATTTTCAAAAGATACTAGTTCAAAATTCACTAGTTGGTGGGTTGTTTGAATCAAGTGACCACACTGGCTACCAGGTCAGCTGCTGAAGTAATAAAGTAGTGTCTAAAAGTAGAGTCGGTCAACAGTTGGACAACTAGTCAATTAGTTGGAGGGAAGTCCAAATGCTTGGCTGCCTAAATGACTATTCAGCCAAATGATCTCACAAACCAAGCGTGTCAGCTACTAGTCAAATAGTTAGAGGATTGTCCAAATACCTATTCAACTATTCAACCTCACTAACTCAATAGGTTGGCTGTCTGAACGACTATTCAACTTACTGACTTACTACCAGTCTAGTCTAGCTGTCAGACTGCTAAATTGGTAGTTGTTGTGGGCTGTATAAACAACTATTCAAGTATCAGTCCAACAACTAATCTAGTCATTGAACAATTACTCAGCTAACTAACAAGTTGATTCATCCTTCTCAGACAACCCACTAATGGTGTTGGTTTTTGACAACTAATTGTTGAGGTGGGCTGTCTGAACTGCTATTTGAGTAACCATCCTCACCAATGACTAGGCTGGTTGTTGGACTATTCGACAAGTGGGTTGTCTGAATGATCACTAAGCTAATGACTTAAACCAAATGTGTCCGTCGTTGAACAAAAGTTGATCCGTTCACTACTAATAACCCTTGACATCACAAATGTTTCAGAGAAATCAATTCGCACCTGGGCTCCTATCGCTCGTTGTGACGTCACACAGTTTCTTCTCATCCAAACCACGGTCTTCAACTCTCCTCTCCTTCTTCAAGTCACGTTCTCGATCCCTGTCTTTCTCCTTGGACTTGTCTTTGTCCTTGTGTTTTTTGGACTTCTTCTTTGACTTGCCATGCAGGGAGGGTTGAGCGCTCTGGGTCAGAGACCCGTCCAGGCTGCTGTGGGCCAGGGATGTTGTGCCCAGGCCTACCTCTTGCGTTGTGGAGTGAGGGGCAAACAAAGGGGGCTGACTCAGTCTCTCTGCCACCGCTGCCTCCTGACTTTCACAGTCTCGGCCATTGGAGTCGTTGCTGACGTCCGAAAGGGGGTCGAAGGGTCGGGGGATCTCCAACGGAGGGAAGAGGGAGCTTGACGACGTCTCTGCTGACTGAGAACTAGATGAGTCCTTCCCATTGGATGAGCTCAGTTTGCCATTGACGAGCCCTGCAGACTTACTGGCTAGAAGTGATATTCTGGGTTTTTTATTGGCCAGGGGATCGATGAACTCTGCTGCAGGTCGTTTCTGTTAGATACAATCAATGATGGTTCATAAAATTAGGATGTTTAAACAGTCAAATATTAAACCACAATAAAATGTTAGTTAATTCCAGCATTTTAGAGGCAGGTAAAGAGATTTTAACATAAGTATCATTATATTTTGGTCAAAGATTATGTAAAACTTCAGATTAGCATGCACTAATGAATCGTGTGCACTATAATGACTTGATTTGTTGGCAAAACAATGCTCGTGTTAGTATTGAGGGAGGGTTTCATCATGTGCGCCAAAAAGAAAAGTCAGGGGAGGATTTTTGATAAAATATTATAAAGTGTGGGAGCAGGAAAGGATTAACCCTTGAATATTTCCCCATCATCCAAGCAGATCCATCAAACCATCTTTGATGGGTCTAAGAGGGAGCAAAAGGCTGACCTGAGAGGGCGAGCTGCTGGCTGGCTCTTTGTGCGGGCTGACCGGACTCTCCACAGGCACAGGGACACTGCTCTGAGCCTTACACAGTTTTCTGTGGAGAATGAAAGATGGAGAATCGTCAGTTCCAAAAGTAGCCAAGGAACCGCTTCAGTGAGACTCCCCAAAAAAACCTGAATAATCCAGAAAAGTGCTCCAAATGTAGGGCCATTAATTGGTTTGCAAGTGTAGAATACATTTCAATCCTATTCACTTCAGTAAGGAAATTCTAACGGATTCACTAGTCCCATCTGAACTTGCCAAAGACACCTTTCTGAGACATTTGATTGCTAATAAAGAGATGTTGGTAACAAATATTGTCCATAACCTCTCAGCAGCATATTTGACTATTCTGACTAGTATTCATGAAGACCAAACCAGATGAAGTGGTTTGGAAATCGATATACCACTTAAAACAATACATACACATCAAAATATGTCGCACAAATACAAATTTGTCAAGTGGTATAAATTTTGTGTTGTTTGTCGCCGTTTTGTCACACGTTAGACGGTGGGCACTCTTATCACTTCAGGCAGTGTTTTTTTCCATAGTCAAATATGGTAAATGCATTCAGTGCACATTTATAGGGATAGTTCAGCTAAAAATAAAAATAGTTCCGTTATCATTTACTCACCTTCAAGTCATTCCAAATCTGTATTTTTTTTTTTGTATAAACAATTAATAGAAAAAAAAATGGAGAAAAAAATGCTAGTATGGAAGTCAAATGGTACAGTCAACTGTTAAGTTAGTTACCAACATTCTTCAAAATGTTATCTTTTGTGTTCAGCAGAAGAAAGCAAATTAAACAGGTTTAGAACAACCTGTGTGTGAGAAAATGAAGTCTGAACTTTCCTTTTTAGAAAAACTATCAACTTTAATACACTTAACGCCATCTAGGTTATAATGCTGCTTGAGGTTTGTATGTCAACAGGGGGCAGTATGACATGGGCCATTGTATCCCTATAGCAGGCCCCACCTCCATCAAGGGTACACAGACAGGAGACTATGCCTGAGAGTAGGAGGCATGAGTCGCTATGGTCTCTATCGAACGGTGTGTGCCCATGCACGGCCGGACCTTGGACCCATGCCACCCACACACGGATCAGCATGTGCTGGAATAAGGTTGCATCACTAACCTCCCGACTGCACACAGCCAAGGCTCTTATGTGACAGTCATGTGTCCGTGACCACATGGGAAAAGTGGGTGGGTGCGAGTAAGAAGGTGGGTGGGTTGCGTATGTAAGAAAGCCTCTCAGCTAATAATCATTGCCACCGGGTTTAAAAGTGCAAGAGTGTGGAATGTGTTCCACCTTAGTGTTGGGTTTTATTCAGCCAAATATTTCCATTTTGTTTTGAACTGATATCACAACACCATGTTCTCTCAAGTCTAGCACACAGCATAGACTCTCTTAATTTAGCTTCCAGGGTCCAGTCTTCCTCCACCAGAGTTCATGGAAACCCAGACTTCTCCATGTAGTAGAGCCACAGAAGAGCTCAAGGGTGAACGCAGCTGTACAACTACTATACCTGGCAAATAAAGGTTTTTGGATGTATTGTGACCAACTGGTGCATAATATAGCAGCATCAAATGGTATAAATGTAAAGGGGTCATATGATGCGATTTCAAGTTTTCCTTTCTCTTTGGAGTGTTACAAGCTGTTCATAAATAGCTAATAGGGCTACACGATGTGTCGTTTAAGCATCGATATCGCGATGTACGAATCCACGATAGTCACATTGCAGGATGTGCGATGAAGGCTGTTGTAGTTGATCCGTTATTCATTAACCGTACGGGCCCGCTGCTCCCCGGCCCTTGACGAATGTGATTCGCGGAGTAATTGCACAGCTTAACCATCATAGAGTAAAAGTTTATCATTTGCATGTGTTTTTAAGTCCTGTCAGTTTAACAGGGCGCATATAAGAATGAGCAGAGAGAGAGTGAGAAATGCTCCCCTTCACCGTTTTCAAACAACATGAGCGCTGTCTTGCTCCCTCTCCCTCCGCGCATGTTAATCAAAATCAATTGAAACGACAGTGTCGGAAAAAAAAATAATCTAGTGATGAAATGTTTTCGGTGTTGTCAGATCTTGTGCGATATCCTAAACTGCAGAGATAATTACACAACGCGTGCCGTACACGTCTGATTCACGAACTCTACTACGAGATGTAGTATTGTGGTGTATTAAAAAAAATCTGTAACGCTTTACAATAATGTTCTATTTATTAAAATATTTAACATGTACTATTACTAAACTGCACTTCTACAACATTGTTAATTTCAACATTTAGGCTACAGCCTTCATTGTTGAAATCAAAAGTTGTACAGTATTTGTTAACATAGTTAATGCACTGTGAAGTAACATTACCAAACAATGAACAGCTGTGTTTTTATAAACTAAGATAAACAAAGATTAATAAATATAGTAACAAAAGTATTGCTCGTGGTAAGTTCATGGTAGTTAATAGGTTAACAATTCAAACCATATCCTAAAGTTACAAACAAATAATTTACTAATTTAAATAATACTCTGATGTTTAAATCATTTAAAATGAGAATGTAAGTGTGCTCACCCCATTTTTGTTTGTAAGAAAAAAATTAGATTAGATTTCATATCGCATTACTATCGCAGAAAAACAAAATATCGCAATTTTTCCCAATATCGTGCAGCCCTAATAGATGAGATCCCTAAAGTTGCAAAGACTAAAGTTCTGGTTCCTGTATTTAAATAATGTTCTTTTTAGCAATGTCATATGACCCCTTTAATCAAATTAATACAAGTGTGAAATACATTAGTAGGAATCACAATGAAATAAAATCATAAAATAAAAAATACTAAATAAATATTTATATTATTTTTAAAAGGATTATAAAAAAAACACTATTAAATACATTAAATAAATAAAGTTCACTGTAAATGTGAAGCTTACCGTACAAGAATTCTCTTCAGAATCTGCTGGTCCACCTCAGTATAACCAGGCCAGTCCTTCTGAACTTCCTTAAACAAACAATCCTTCAATGTGAAGGTGTTGTCCTTACTATTCAGGTTAGCCACCTACACCCCACCAGGAAAAAAACCCCCAACAAAATAAAAGAGGCTTAAGTCTTTGGCTTTCTAAAAATAAGCATACAAGTGCTGCATTTCAACACCAGAGCAGAAAATCAAACACTACAATTGTGTGCTGACAGCTTGTGTGTTATATGCACTGGCTTTACGCAGGGCTAAGCTTGTTTGTCTATGTAATGACAAATGTGTCTAGGTTGAGCCACAATGTCTAGGTAAAGTTCAAAAACATGATGCGAGTCAAAACACTAAATGAGTCATAAACCAAAACCATAACTCTGAAAGAGGTTTTTGGTTACATTAGTATATTTGGGCTATATTTGCAGTATTATGAGCACTGGTTATGAACCTGTTGCAGGAGGCTGTCCAGCGTCTCCTTGTCCTGAGGAGACAGGCCGTCCTTCGTGAGCCGCACCAGTAGTTCGGGTTTGCGGTAGGGTTTTAGGGCCAGTAAATGCACCAGTCGTTCCCTCAGTGGTCGCGGCGGGCTCTTCTTCTGACTGCTGGAGATGATGACCGGCCGTGTGGGCCGTCGTGACGCATCTGACACACCAGTTATCGGCTTCCGGATTTGTACACGCTTACCTGAACAGCCAATGAGAAAAAAAAAATAATAATAATAAAAAATAATTGTAAATATGTTAAAAGAACAGTGGCTCTTTTTAAACTTATTTTTTTAAGTAATTAAAGTAATTTAAACTTCTTGCCTTCATGGACTTTATCTTACAGATACAAAATACAATTAATAAATATTCCCTACTCAAACACTACAAGTCAAGACCGTCTTTATCAGTTATTAATATTGTGAAGTTAGACAAATTTGCTAATAAATTAATGTTGCATTAAATGTTTCATTATTCTTACATAAGTCATATGTTTGAAAAAAGTTAATTTGGGTTTGGGCCAAGATCATTGGTTTTAGATGATTAAAAAAAAAGTAAATATTTCAAATATATAAATTATATAACTTATCAATTAGAAATTAAATTATTACTTATACAATTTATATAAAAATGTATAAATATTTTATATTAAATTATTATTGTATATAAATTATCTAAATTGTATACAATTACTCATAAAATACATTTGAATTAAATATTTAATTAAGATTTGAGGAAATTTGTTATTTGGGCCACAGTTTTTGCACAGCCTGTGCAGTGACTTAGCACTGCGGATCAGTGGGAATGTATTTAGCGGATTGATTTTGGTCATTAAACACCTTTGGTGAACGCTAATATTTTCAGCAGTTTCATCAGTGAGCACCAGAACAGACAGCTTCATAAATTATGTAACATGCTGCAGTTCCAGACATGTGGAGACAAACTGGCTCTAATCGCACCCCGCGTCCCTTCCACCGGTCAGTCTATACACACTGTGTAAACCAATCGGATTTTGACCAGCTGATGGCCAAAATGCGGCTCTTCCATTCAAGGAACAGTACCATACGTTCAAATGTGGCAGCTGGAGATGCATCAAACCTACCCACATATCTCCCACCAGGCTTGATGACGATGGCTCCACGGCTGCGGGTTTCCTCCTCGGCCTGAGCCATGCTTTGCCTGGCTTTCTGGTAGGAGTCATCCGTGGCGCATACAGTGATTTTGTCTTGGATTCCTCCCAGGCAGTCCAGCTGTATGCTCCCTTCACTGGACAGAGACCAAAGCTGTCAGACACTCCTAATGCCAACAACTACGCCACCTTCTCACCAGTTATATATTAAGATCCTGCTGATGCATTTGTGCTTTTGTAAAATAAAGAAAATCCAAAAAATATTGATTAGATTTATAAGTGTTAGTGGTTTATGAGTGTTAACCTGGTTATTATTATTTATTTATTGTAGATTAATTATTAAACAGCATATTAAGTTTGTAAGGTCAACTATATTACATCCTCTTTTTTTAACTTTAAATTCCAATTATAATAATGAAATGTGCATAAAAACTGTAATTTAAAAAGTTACAGATACAATAAAGGAAATTAACAGTGTATATTTTCAAAAGTTATACTTATAAATCTTATAAGTTTACACTATCAAAAGTTTGGAGGTTAGTAAGAATAATAATTAAAAAATAATAATAATCATGGTTTCCACACAAATATTATGCGGTACAACTGTTTTCAACAAGAAATAAAACTAAATAAAAAGAGAAAGTAGAAAAACACAAAAAAAATCATCATATTAGAATGAGCAAAAAATCAGCTTTGAATCACAGGAATAAGTTACATTTGAAATTATATTTAAACTGAAAATGGTTATTTTCATGTGTAATATTTCACAATACTACAGTTTTTACTACATTTAAGATTTATTTTTTAAATTGCAGCATTAATGAGCATTAGAGAGTTTAAATATAGTTTCCAACCCAAACTTTTGAACAGAAGCTTACATATCCACGTATAATCCAATATAAAGAGATAATTTATAAAGAAATCCAGTAAATTCTAATTAAAAATGAATAAAAACACAAACTCACTAGTCGACCTGATTAACCAAACGGGCCTCTCACAATACTGAGGAGTTATCTAATCTAAAGAGGTTTTTAAAGACCTAGCTGTAAGATCAACGTCTTTATCATCATACAATGATCTCCAATGTGAGCACTTAACCACACACTGTCCCTGTAATAAATGTACTTTCATTAGGTGTAAGCGTCAGCTAAATGACAAATTAGCAAATTATGAGGTCCAACAGGCTGAAGACAGAGAAAAGATGGACTAATTACATGAGAAAGCCAGTGAAACATTAAGACAGATCTAGAACAAAAGGCCAATTCAAAATAAAGAGTGCAGTAATTGCATTTCTTTCTTTTTTGATATTTTAGTAATAGTCCTTTCATGAGAGTTGAAGAGAATCTCAGAGTTTACAAGGACATGTTCCACCTGAACTTCTGCTGACCCTTCGGTCTCATTGTGAACATTTGAAGACATTAACAGCACGTCTGCTTTAGGATTCCTCGTTTCTTCCTCATTTGGTTGTGCAATTGGCCAAATTCAATTTATTCTCTCTGTTCTGGTGTTAGTACAGAGCTGAACAGTAGTGGGGAATAGAGAAACGAACAGATGGCGCCGGTAATGATGCCATGGATGCAATCACAGACAGTTTTTTAACGTTCAAACATCAGATCAACATTTCATTTCCAAATACAAATATACTTGTACATCAAAAATAGTTACACTACCTTGAAACAGCCACAAAATTGTCTGAATAAATCATGTGTTTTTTTCCCTTCTTACCTTGTAATATACTGCTGAATGCAGTCGAAGCTGCCCTGGGGATTGTCCTTTCCCACATGGGACAGGTAGAACGTAAACGTTCGCAGCTCATTTGGATTCTCTGACTGCGGTATTGAGATTTTCTGTTGACACGGAACAGAAGAACAGCCAATATAAGCATCGAGACAGACAAGAGAGGATTGCCTGTTTAAAGCAGATGGTTAGGAAAAATGCATTGCACAATAATATATATTTTTTTTACTTTAAGTATTTTACATTCAATAAAATAAATAAAAATACATAAAATACACCAATAAATAAAAATAATTATACAATATACATAAAATCTAAAAATACATAATCTTAACAAAATCAACATATGTATATAAATAAACTAAAATAACAATATAAATAAAAAGAACTAAAATATAAAAATTAACTACATTTAAAAAGAAACAAAATGTTCAAAACCCCTTCAAAATATAAATTCATAAATAAAAGAAATAATATAAATTCAACAAATAAAATGATTGAAATTAATTAGAAAATAAATTAAAATAAAGTGATTCCTTTGGATCTTAAGCGCTTTATCCAAATTCAATGTGCAAGAAATCTCCCAAAGAAACAGCTTTTACAACTGGTGCCAGATCATGGTAGATGGCACTTCAGATGTTTCACTTCATTTCTACAGTGACCAAACTGCAAATGCATAATCTTTTACAGTTGCACTGTACCACTTTCAAGAGAATTGACGTTTGTGGCCCTCGGGGGGCTTCTATAATCTCCTTAATGTGCAACCATACGGACCAACCTCCGGTTACTGCAGCCACCTGTGTTTCAGAAAAACACCTGAGAATGCAGCGAACAAACACGCCTCAGGCTCTGTGTCATGAGCCAAATTATAGGCATCAACTAAGCAACAGCAGCAGCAGCTGTCATGCACACATGCAAAGCTGAAAATCATGGGCAATAAATTACAGCAATTTCCCGTTGCTCGTTTTGTGTGAGTGGCAACTCTGTCTGCCTTAAGATGCGTTCACACAAAACGATACATTTGGTCCTGGTCCGCTTAGCGTTCACACTGGCATTTGTGACCGTGAACCTAAAGGCACAGTGATACATTCACAACCTGATTGGTTGGGTTTAATGACATAGATATCATGATGGAACTCCCCAAACACCCAGAACAAAAGCTTCAACTTAAAGCGGCGCTGCGCAGACTGATCAGGGTATGACATCACTGTCCCCATTCACTGATCGGTCTGCCCAGCGCCGCTTAAGTCGAACACAATTTTTGTTTGCTATGCAGTATACTTGTTCCTGTCTGCAGTAGTGAATAAAAATAATATTTTGATATTAAATTAGGTAACACTTTCTAATAAGGTTCCATTGGTTAAATGCATTATTATGTTAATACATTTTCGGTTTCGGTGAACTGGTATTAAAGACAAAGCTGCAGCAGGAGTGAGTGGCCATGACTGAGGCAGTGTTTAAGCACTGGAGGATCCCAGCAGTGGGACACGACGTGCCATCTCTCTCGCATACGCACAAATGCCACTGACGTACGCCGAGCTCTGGCTCCATTTACCCAAGGTTGCTCACACATGTGTGTGGTCTGCAGGTGGCCGACTATAAATAACAAGCAGTGTCTGAGGCTCACACCGCCAGCCCGAGGGCTCCCTCAGCTCAACGCTTCACTGGCTCACACACAACTTTTCACACTCCTACATGAGCGATTCAACCATCCAAGACGGTGGCTCTATAAGATATCCCACTTACAATCACTCAGCGCTGTTAGAATAAAAGCTGTTGATTTATATTAGCAGTAACTCCTTTTATTCGGTCATGTTTTATTATGCTCTCGCTGAAACACTGGAGTTTAATAAGTCGTTTAAAGTGCAATTCATAATTTCTTAATTCAGAAACCATGAGACAACTCCTAACTTCAGTTTTTAGATGTCTGTGCTGTGACAGAAAAAAAAAAAAAAAAAAAAAATCCACAGTAGAGAGGAAATGGTCTCGATGGAAGAGCTTGCGTCACCGGTCAAAAAACATGACGCACTTCAAAGTGCGAATAACAATACGATTAACAGTCAGCTAAAGTAACTTTTAGCGTAGAGTGGATTACAGAGGGCAAAACTACAGCCTCAGTCCACTGGGGAACAAACTGAAGAGAGACACAAAAATAAAAAAATAAAAGTTCTTGCCAATTTTTGCAGCCGATACGGAGTACTAGGGATGTAACGATTCACTCAAGTTATGATTCGATTTACTTTATTTTTATTTATTTTTAACAAAATGAGATTGAAGACAAATACATTTAAATGGGTCCTTATTATTATTACTTGGACAAATGCTGCACATTTCTTTGTGAAATTGAAATATAACACTATAATAATATACTAATATAGCCCTTGCATATTATTGCTCTTTTGCTGCATTTAAATCATGATCTTCGGGAGAAGTTTAAATGGCTCCTAGGCTGACAAACCACATTCTTCAACGTGAGATGAAGATAACAGAAACTTGAACATTTATTGGGCTGTTCACTGTAAGGTGAAACTAGATGTACAAGAAAGCATGTGGGTTCATATCAACAGAGGAGTAAATGGCTAATGTCGGTGTGGGGCATGTGTTCAGAGCTACAGACTACACTTTTTAGACACTTCCTGTCTTGTCCAAAAAAAGAGACCAAGTGGAAATAAAACACCATTGACATCCATATTCTTTGCCTCAATGCTGATTTTGCAACTGTGAGCAGAGGATATTGTGGTTACTGCGATGGATGACTGTGCAGCAGGAAGTCAACATGAGTCTCAGTGCTTTTGCATTACCTACACAACCAGGATACTTCACCAGAACTGGGGAGAGTCCCAGGTTCACTCAAAGTCTGTGACTCCATGATGAAACATGACAATCAATGTTTTAAGTGGTTCATGGCCACAAAACAAAGTTTCAAGTAAAATTGCATACTCACCCCTTGGTTTCCAGTGAATCCTATTAGTGGTTTAGCAATCAGTCCCTGCAAAATGAAACAAGACAAAATAATGAATCAGAAAATAAATTCAAAATGTATATTAAAACATACGCAATTTCATATTACACTACTTTAGAAGTTAAAAACAGCAGCTAAAGACATCAAGGTGAAATGATGAAACTAGGAATCGTAACTGGATTTATGCATTTCAAGTTAACAAGCATTGGCATTTGCATTAAGTCAATGCTGTTTTAATTTACAAGACTCTCTCAGATATTTCAAGAAGGGATAAAACACCAATAAACATGCCGACTGCTTGATCAACACCAGAAAAGCAGCAGAAACCTCTACGAAGTGCTGCATAATAAATCCCTGAAACCACGTCTGGTATTTCAGATGTCCAATACAGGACGTATTTGCAATAGTGCAATAAGAGGATGCTTTACAAGTAATTCCCCACTTGAGCCATGTGGTCGGTTTCCCAATATAAAGAGCTTTAGATCAGGCAAGAGCAGCTTCAGCAGGCACTCAAAAGACAACAAATAAGACCCGTGGCACTAGTTGTCCATGACATTTATACAGTGCTCTGGAATAATTAAGAACGGGAGTGAACTACATTGCCACTTATTATATTAATGTCAGGGTGGAAATGGCGGATTGGCTGATTGAATGTAGCCGAGCAATCAAACAGCTCAATCTCAAACAAGCTGCTTTGGTGCAGTTTAATGAGTCAGATAAGCTGAAAAACGTCTGGCTGAATAAAAACAAAACGTGTTGTGCTTCCTTCCTCAGATAATGGGTAACTGTAAAGAAAAGCGGAAGACTGTCCCAGCAGGGAGGACTGAAGGCGTTTTGGAATGAAAGTTACGATTTTTAAGATGTCAAGATCAGGCCGCCAAACAGATTTTCACGTTTAGTTGGGTTTACTAAGACTAGCATAGCCACTATGCATATTTAAAGAATGGAATTCTGATGTCAGTTAGGGTGCTTTTCACACTAGCACTTTTGGTGCGCACCCGGGGTCGACTGACGTCAGAATTCAGTTCGTTTGGAAGATGTGAACGCTGTCTTCCGTACTCTGATGTGCACCCACGAACCGTACCCGAGTCCGCTTAAAAACGGTGGTCTGGGGTACACTTCATGTGATCTCTGGTACGGTTCGCTGCTCATGTGAACGCAATCATACCAAAATCGCGGAAGTGAACCGCTTTAATGACAAATTATTTGATGGAAATGTGTGTTTGTGTTTCACTCACTTTCCTGATGAGCGTGACTGACGCGCTGCAAGCAGAGAGCTGTACATCTCGTTTATGTTCGCCTTCAACGTTCTTTAGAGCATTTTCAGTACATTCGTAAGACTGACGCAAGTGCCGTTATGTACCGAAGCTTTATCAACACAACGAACAGTTCAAAAACATAATACATAAAACTGCCGAGAGTAATGTTATGCATTTGCCGTCTTCTCCTGCGCTGTCGTTACCAAGCAACAGGTAAACAGCCGCTGGCATGATGACGCAAGCGAACCGCGGTTCGGACTCAAATATTATAATATGAACACAGTCCAGCGGGGGCAGGGGGAAGGGGGAGCAACCAAATTCAGGTTTCGGACCGAGCCGCACGGCAAACGCTTGCTTGCTAGAAATAGAACCGACGCCTATTTTTACCGCGACACGCACGCGTGTTGGAAGCTTTTCCAGGCTAAATATAATAGGAAAATGTGTTTAAATGTCATTTTGTACACAAATACATATGAATTCCTGATATTTTGATATTTGAAAGTCTATAGGTTGACAAATTCAGATATAAATGTAATTAAAAAAATAATAATAATTATCGATTTTCAAATATTGCACCTGTCAAACATAATCTATTTCGCCGTCAATACTTTTGACGGTGTCCTTTATCAGTAGGCGTAGGTGTAGGTGTGTAGAAAAAAGTATATATTGTTGTAATGAAGACATGAGCCTGGTCTGTCAACGGTCTTCCTCTACCGCGCCGCGTCAGGCACGCTTCTGGTGTGTAAAGACTCACCGCTCACGCCACGCAGCCAGTGTGTCACCGGCCTTATTTTCCTGCGAGCGAGAGATGAGAAGGTAAAATAAAACCCGGTCTACTATTCAATATTCGGTTTCAGTTGGAAACACGTCACTATACTGAAGAAGTATAGTTTCACAGGTGGCATTACATGCTGCTCCATACAAACTCCAATTCTGCAGGTTTAAATCACTTTTGAAAATGAAACATTTCACTAGATTTTTAATAAGAAGCAAAGTTTTACCCTTGCCGTTTTCCACCAAAAATAAAAGCTTGAAAGTTTAATTTAAGGAATTAAGGAAATGACCAAGTTAATTGTATAATTTTACTTTTTACAGTGAAAGTCTTATTACAACAGTCATATTTCATATTTCAACAACACCCATTATTATTTATAGTTGTGTTGATATACAAGTCACAGATTTTGATATTCAATTATTATCAGTAATGGTTTCCAAGCAAGTCTTTATGAATTTATTATTTTCATTCAAATTGATTTGCTAAGTTGTGCAGCACTACAAACAAGCACAGCAAACTTGAAGCTCCTAAAAACACATTTTGAAACAGCAAATCACAACTTTTACCTTAAAAAAAAAATTAGTAATAAATTCTACTTTTATACCTACTTTAATACATTTTGTAATGTCTAACTAAATTTTGTAATGTCTAACTAACTATGTCTAACTCAGGTTTTCACATCAGCTAAAAAGGTTATCTTAAATTGGATCATGAACATTTAAATGTATAATGACCACATTTATACAATTTAGCCTAAGATTTTCACCCTTTTGTCTCAGTGAGAACATTCACAAATCAACATGACTGGGGTAACATGAGTCAAAGCAGGTAATGCTGAAACACAGAAAACATTAGATTAATGTATAATCAATATACATGAAGCTCAGTTGTACAGGTTTATAATACATTAATTTAGGTTCAGTTTAAATACATCAATTTAGATATGAACTGCAACAGAGGATAATTGGTTCTGGCTGTGAAGGCTGAATTATTTATTACTTCAGGGCTGAGTGTACTTCAGTTGATGGCACTACCAAAAATGAGACATTTTATCATTTGTATGAATTTGTCCGTTCAAGCACAAGACTCAACATTTGTGCACTCTCTGAGACATGGGTTTGGTGCTTTGGATGCACATGCACAAATCTTCTCACTGCATGCACGGGTTCCCATTCGCAACTTTTGGCTCTTTATGATTTAAACTGGCAAGGCTTAATGAGTTCAGTTTAAACAGACAGCAATGTTCAGTTCGGTATAACTGACTGATCATACTAGAGCATACCCCACTCACATTAAACAAAGTTTACAAAGAGTGAATAGTTTGTTATTTTTTATTTTCTTAATCTGTAGCAGTAAAAATGAGCTAGTATTGTACTACACAAATTATTATAAGTTACCTTTATGACATGATTTTTTTTTTATCATATTCTTTAAGGATTGATTATTATCATACAAAATCAGAAGCAAGAGGAAAGGTTGAAAATATCTGAACTACTGAAAAATCTGTTTAGGACAGTAGTTCCTTGTTCCACAGAAAATAAATTTAAGAGATAAACATGACGATCTACATCAGATCTCAATAGGAGTGGTAGAAATACAGGCATCAAAACGAGCCGGTCTCTCTCTACAGCACTAAAAAGAGTGCAACCCTCAGCCTGTTCGTATGAATGGGCTGCTGACATGTCACTATTCACTGGGACACGAGCCCAGAATGTTCCAAAGAGCTAACCTTGGGACAGAGGCTGGCTCTGGACCAACACTCACAGTCGGAACCCCAGTGGATCACACAACACCGATCTAGACGGAGCACCGGCACTAATTCAAAGATGCTCGGATAAGGACATTTTGATCCCAACCAAAACCTTATTTTTATATTATGGCACATAAGTGATATGATGACCAGCACAAAACCATACAAAAGGAGCTGTGTAGTACGCAGAATATTTTTTGGGACTTGTATCATCTAAATTTACACACACACACAAACAATCATTTTTTTAGATTAAGGGTATGTTTACACGACAGTGATATATTTTTCCTTTGCAATTTTTCAAAGTTGCGCATTCAGATGAAAACTGCATCAAAACAACACTGCAAAAAAAAAAAATGCATTATGTATGCCAGGCCAAAAGATGGGCACATACATACAGCTGAACACACTACACATATGCCTGACATTACCAACTCATGATTTTGTAGTTTACACAGATAGATAACTGTGTCGTTTTTAAAAATATTTCACTTTGAAATTAGTTTTACCATATTTTGGAATTTCGGGCTCCCAAAATGTGGCGTTGTAAATTAACGACCAAAACGCATAAAATGATTTGTGTTTTTTGTGGACAAAAAGTGTTGTATAAACAACCCTAGATTTATAGTACCAGTCACCATATCACTTATTATTGGCCATTATTGGTGCATACAAGGATTTAAGTCTTGAATATAATGTAAATAAATTAGGTGCATTGGCGCAGAAACCATGATCCACTTACTATACCCTAAATCCATTGCAATTTGTAAGTTATTAAATTAAAGTTAAATGTATGCATTTAGCGGACACTTTTATCAATAGCGACTTACATTGCATTCAGGCTAACAATTTTTTAAATCTCATGTGTTCTCTGGGATTCTAACCCCCAACCTTTTGCTTGCTAACGCAATTTTCTACCAGTTGAGCTACAGGAACACTATCAAATAAACTTACTTTCGCCAGATAGGGGTGCGCGATAAATATAGTACGATAATTAATGCGCACCTCGTCAGTAAAGCCGGTTCTCTAATCAGCGGTAAATTCTATCAGGTGCGTGATTTCACATAGAGCAGCTGTTAGTACATGGAGCCGTTGTTAACTGTTTGTTATGGTTAACGTTGTTTAGTATCATCAGTTGCTCTACTCATGTTCATTTACTACAAACTCAATTTGTGAATATATCATCGTTAACTATAAAAATGCAGAACAGGTATTTCATAAATCATCCTTATTCCTATTAAACAGAGTCCTTAGAGACTGCCCTGAAAACCCCTTTGGCCTATAAATCTACAATTTAACAAAATACTTTTTTTTTTTTTTTTTTGTAAAAAGCTGAATAAAATAGTCATTTTATCACACCTTCTGATGTTTAACAAAATACTTCAATATGCATTTTGTCCTCTTGAAACATCAACATGCATGCGCAGCTCATCGGTTCTCAAATCGGACGCGTCCGACAGAAACTGTTCTCAATTCAGTGTACTGGGGATCCAGAAACCGATGCAACCGGTTCTTGATTCGAGAACAAGTCAGTATATCGTTCGTTATCTGGCTCTGTTTGGTGTTCATCTTCAGTTCTCTCTTCACAGCAGTTCAGTCAGTTACTATTTGAGTAAATTAATTACTCCGGGATATTGGTTTATTTTGACTCTGAGGGAGTATCAGCCATGTTAAAATAGTTAACAGCTTAAGTCATTTGTGGATTAATGCGTATTGGAGACGCGAACAGTTTCAAACAATTTCGTTTGATTTGGCGAACTGGTTCAACCGGTTCACTAAGAACCGGTTAAATTGAACGATTCGCTCTTGAATCAAACATCACTACTATGGTCCAATGTTTTTTTTCTTGGTGTGTGTTTTAACATGGTTGGCTAAATGTTAATGTTTTGTCTGGTTTAATTCAGTTTATTCCACTCCTACAACTCCTGCAATTTATCTCCACATCACGTCCTTTTTGTAATTGTCCTTGTAAAAAGGATCTGTGGTGTCATATAATAATGTGAGGTTTTCAACTTTGAGGATGAACATCTTGTCATCTATTTCTGGCCTACTAGCATGAATATAGTAATGTGAAATACGATTGGGAGTCTGCACAGGGTGTTTATTTTGAAATGAACATGATTTTTAACTTCTATTATGTATGTGCTGTGCAGTTCGGACGCAGCGTGCATCAAAAATAGACCAGGCGCCTATTTTTAGCCAAGCGGCGCGGAGAGCCTCTTCTGAGACGCTTTTGAAAAGTGCCACTGAGTGTCTGGTGTAAACATGAGCATTGACCAGAGTGAACGCGATCAGCTCCGGTAGCAGAGTCGGAGCCGTAACGCACCGCAGACGTGTGCAGTGGAAATCAGGGGTCATTCGGACAATCTAGGTCCGATGTGTGGCGCGACATATTTCCCGCCATGTGCTCTCTGTCCGCAAGTGCTCATGATCTGTATGTCAGTCCCTCCAGAAAAACACAATTATGTGATCGCCTGATTTAATGCATAATCAGCCAAAGGCCGCATATTTATGTGGGGTCGCATTTTTTCTAATACACCGCTCTTTTGCCGCATAAATTGCCGATTTCAGAAAGCAAAATATGCGGGGCTAGCATGATTTCATAATCCCTGTATTTTCGTTGCAAGAAACTCACATATATATTAGCAGAAAGTTGAAAAATGTTGCGTTTACTTCACACAAGTAAAGCGCCATTTCCCCCTATTGCCCTTGGAACCTTATGAAGTGACGTAATTACGTGACGTGAACATCATCTGCAAACACCGCGGTGAAACCAGGGTGAAATCATTCTTATTTGCCAACAAAAATAAGCGGAAAAGAATGCGCGAAGCAGTTTCCCGATTTGTTTCATGACAGTGGAGCCAAATTATATTGAGAGAACTTGGGAAAACTGCGGTTTGATGAAATAGAGAAAAAAAAGGTGATTCCCCCAACACCCCCTTCTCGCTAGGCTACTAACACTGTTGTAGTGAAGTTGATGCAACTTTACAGTTGTAAGATTGCACTTTTTTTGTAACAGAACAGTACCAAAAATGTACAGTTGTAATTATATTAGTAGTATGTAAAATTATTTACGTTGCAGTAAGATTGCAACTTAAATATTCTGTGATTTAGTATGCTTGCTTATCATAGATACAGTCGGCATCTAGTCATAGCTGGGGGCGTGGCGAGGGCGGAGTCGGGGAAAACACTGCGAGCATCGTGTGTATCTGAATGGCAAAATGCACATATTGAGCACTCATTCCTAGAGACACGTAGAACAATTGTAGCCTCTTTTAACTTTAATATTCATATACACTAGTCCATATCGATATTTGGTTCATTTTACAGCCCTAATATAGATGTATTCATTCAAAAATAGCCAAATCCCGTGACGTTCTGCTTTATACAGCAAGCTCTGTTTTTGACTGGATTCCTCGATTCAATCGTTTCGCAAGAAGACTGGGTGAATTTATGAATGAAAGTGTAAAAGTTCTGACACAAAACTAAGTTGTTACGTGTCCACATGCTTTTTTTAAGTGGGTTTATGTTCGACACTAGGCTAACGTTACATCGTTTTGCTTCAGGTAGAATGATAAGGCTAATTATATATGCATTCCACTTTCTGAAACGTTAATAACGTTAATAATGAACACGATGTTAATATAGCCTGCCTGTGATGAATGCCGACTGCACACACATGCTTAGTCTTGGGATTCCACAACTTCCCTTGATCATCCTCACAATTTATTGCTTGTAGCCATTTTGTAATCCTTTCCGGCTCTGTATGTTTATTAGGAAGGATGTAGAACTTCAATTCATAATTTGTTAGTTTATTGGAGGTACAGAAAACGACACTGCAACTCTTCGGCGTGATTGTCCCGTTTATTTCAATTGTCGCCAAGGCAATGTTTTCCCCCATGGGCTAAATTCACATCACGTGACGGGGCGTTCCCGGGGCGTTCCCAGACCAACCGTCTGTATCTATAGGAAGTAATTAGAAATTACTCTTTACATTAAGGTAATAGCCTAGTGAGAAAAAGGTGTTGGGGGAAATCACCTTTTTTTCTCTTTTTCATCAAACCGCAGTTTTTGCAAGTTCACGCAATTTCATCGCATAAAATTGCAAAAATATCCCGCATGTTCCATCGCATTTTTTAAGAAAACGTGCCACAAAATCAAGGATTTATTTATCATGGAAATAAGATAAATAACATTAAGGACTATTTGGTTTATTTGGTATTTTACAGGCCAAACTAGCTTTTGGCTATTGAAAACAATAACCGTAACCATCTGAAATTAAAGGCAGCAACTGCATAGTTCTACAGTCCAAACAACTCATTCAATAAAGAGGTGTCTTTATCAGCATTCAGTATTTAAGTTTTTAAATTTGATTTTAAATTTAAAAAAAAAGTGTCTTTACCAGTGAGACTAAAAAGTATGCTATATAAATACATTCCAAAAAACAAAATAGTTAAAATAAGTTCAAATCAAATAATGATGGTGCAAATAAAACAAAGATGCAAAGGGTTTCATTAATCCAATTAAAAAAAAATATAAGGGTAATGATTCACATCTATATTTTTTTTACTTGAGTCAGTGAAACAAATAACAATTGTCTCAAGTTAGAATATAGTTAAATATAGTTATAGAATATAAAAATATAGTTGTGAATCATTACCCTGAATTTTTTTAATTGGATGAATTAAACATTTTCAGCATGCTACAGCAGGTGAATTTTAAATCAAATTAAGTCTATGTATTTTTAAGGTAAAATTAAAAAAAAATCTTATACAGAATTAATGTTTACTTCTGAACATCCCTTTACGGTGAATGCTTGTGCAGGTCGTGAACGGAGCAGCTTAAGTGAGCAGGAAAGGCTTTGTGTGCCAGTATACCAACGGCTGTTCACTTCCTGCTATTTGTTCCTCAGACTTGTAGCTCTGCAAGTCCAATGCTGAACGGCTGCCCGTGTCCTGTGCACAGATTTTGAAATAATTCCTCACAAACAACATAGCGAAAGATTACAATGTAGTATGTGCACGCGGGTGCATTTCTGGAAATATCGTCCGAAAAAAAGACCAAAAACCATTTATGGCTGGTCAACCGATGCAAAAATATATGACCTTGAAGCTGCAATATGCAATTTATACTGGCTGAAACGGTTTAACAACAATTTTAGGGCTTAATATAAAAAAAATTGAGTCATCGAGTCATATTTGCCACTAATTCTGTGTAACCAGGTCCTAGTTCCAGCATTGAAAAATGTAGAATTCGCATTCCTTAAATATCCATGACACAGTGGCTGACCTCCACTTGAATCCAGTCACAATCTAGTCCATTTACTGCAGTCAGGTTGAGCATCAAAGTTTGTGATCAATGCTGTAAGGAGTGTCTCATCAATGCAGCCTCTTGCCCAAATGGACAAACAACTAGTTTGCTCTGAATTCATGTTAGAAATGTCATGGTCACACGTCAACATAAATACAGTGAAGTCTGGGGAAGGTCTTGTGAAACTGTCTGTACCTTGCCACGCTACAAATTTAAGTTAAATCACGTACCTGTATGTAGTAGTAAACAATATAAAATGCTTTTAAAATGGAATCAAGTTAAAGATATTATCAGATTAAATAATTGGTTGTGCAAAAAACAATCTTTGCTAGGATGAGCAAACTTAAAATTTACTAAAAACAAATATTGAAACAATATATTTAAGTTATTTTTTGAAAAAAGTAGTACAGACAGCAAAGGAAAATGGTAGTAAGCAATAAATTCGTGATTTTGAAGAATTGCGTTTTCCTGATAAAAATTGCAACTGTGGAAAAAAAAAACTGTGATATGACCGTATAAGAAGATCTTCTGTAAAAACTTTAAAGTGAGCAAATTCAAATGGGTTAGCAAAGTAATATGGGTGTTGAACAACACAAGGGTGAGTAAATGACAAAAAAAAAAAAAAAATCTATCATTTTTTTTGAGGTGAACTATACCTTATGAACTACCCTTGGACTGTTTTACCACCAGGTATAAAAGGCTACAACTTGAGCAACAAATCGATTGCAGTCACCTGTGGAACTGTAAAGAAATGCAAACTAAGAAGGTGGTGAAGACACCACTGTTTGTGCTTCCCCTCCGGTGTCACTCAAGCTATTATGTAGGTCGATAACCCTGGACACCAAATGCAGGGGAAAAACACCAAGCTTGTAATGTAGTTTATCCATGAAGAAAGAGTAGATAAGTGTTCTCTCAAGACCATTATGGCCCTTTAATGACAGTTTCTGCAGCAGGCAGAGTGAAGCCATCTGTACACGCTCTCCAAAAGGACCGCCATGTGCTCAGCGTAGCTGAATCTAGAAACTGACACAGCCCAATCTGTGATCCTAGAACAACCTCTGAATACTTCACTTATTAACACCTTAAAACTCTGTGCCAAGGCTCTGACTTCCTTTCCCAACCATTGAAAATATATCTGTGCTAAACTTAGACTTAGCTTCCAAACACACACACTGGTGAGTAAGAGCTGAGAATTTATTAGCCATTGGCTAATATTAGACATTTAGTCGCCCAGATTGAAGATTTAGTCACAAATTAGTAATTTCCTTGCAATGTAGAGGGCTGAAATGGATTTATGACTTTCACAGTTCAGATTTTTGTAGAATTGTGAAATATAAACTTGAATTTTGAAAGAAAAGTCAGAATTCTGAATTTAAATTCTGAGAAAAAAAAAAGCTAAGAATTGCGAGATATGAATTTGAAAAGTCAGAATCTCAATTTTCTCAACTCAACAAAAACTGAATTTAATCAAGGATAACATATTAAAAATAAATAAATAAAATACACACATTTTATACAATTAACACGTCCCTTATGACAAATTTTGACCATTTTACCATCCATCTCATTCACGCAATGTGGAAAAGCTACAACAGGTGAAGATGTCAGCAGCAGCAGCCACAGCGAGAAAAAAAAAAAACCATTCAATGATGTGTAGATTTACATTGTTTTTTTTTTTTAATTGGCTGAAACACTGAAATGGCTTGTTGGCGAAGGATACTACTACTACAACTAGTTTACATTTTCACCCGAGTACACAATACTTTAAACAGCACAGAGTTCAATCACCTAATTATGCTCATTTAGGGTGTGTTCACACTTGTCATGTTTGGTCAGATAAAAAAAAAAAAAACCTGGTGCGATTGCATTGGTTCGAGTAAGTTTGAACACTGAACACACGTCCACACGGAGACTCGTTTCTCTGTATATACACATAAACCTTGTATCTTATAGGCATTTCGTCCTCATAGATCCTGCGTTTTTGGAGAGGGAAACTGATTTTTTTGAAACCAGGTCTCAGAGTGGATAAATTTGAAAATGCCGCCTTTGTGTTTTCGTGTGGACAGCGAATCCATATATTTTCTGAAATGATGACATCATCAGCCCACGTCTCACCCCTAGTAAATATATATATGTGCGAGTGTGTGTGTGTGTGTGTAAAACAGTATATCAGTCTGGTGAGTAAATAAAAAAGAAAAGAAAAAAATACTAGCCATTGGTGATTATATTACCAAGGTGTGCGTAGAGGGTTGTTCTCTGTCAGAAATGCCAGTGTGAACACTAAGTGGAGCAGGAACAAATTCATCATTTTCTTTTTTGGTCTGGTCAAAACGAACCAAGAGAACCAAACTAAAGTGTGAACACACCTTTAAATACAGAAATATTTTTTCTTTAATTTCAGAAAAAAAAATTATAATAATAATTCTGTGCATTACAAGTATATACATTCGTATACTAAAGAATCATCTTGGTAACATCTGATTGTTGGAATTAGGGATGGGCATTCGATTAAATTTTCTTAGTCGATCGTCGGGAGAATTAACGATCGACTATCGATTAATCATTAATATTTTTATAATATAATTAATTATTTAATTTTTATAATAAAAAAATGCAATGAATACAAAAATACAGCGTGTTTTTCCTCGGTGAGACCTTTATTACAAGATCAACTTGTGGCAGACAGTTAAACTACGTTCAGGCAAACCGAACATATATCCGCGTGCATATACAGTGCTCTAAAGCAGCGGAACCTGCAGCTGCTAGCAGGCGTTCTTAACCCTTTCGAGTCGATTAACGCATATATGCGTTTTGAGTCTGAATAAAGTGCTTCATTCTTTTTTCTGAGGAAATCCATTTCTCAAATCATCAACCACATCACATCTTTTTGGGGTGAATTATGTCTTAGTCCTCTCATCGCGAAGCAAACAGTAAAATAAAATAAAAACTTGAAGAACAGTCTCGCTGCCTTTTCTTCTGTGTGGGCGTATTCAAGCCGCGCGCTTCAGTTTGAATCTGAATAGCGCGTTCAGCGCGGGGGCGTGGTCACATTAAATATAATGACGGAAGATATGAAAAACAGACACTGCGAGAATATTTGTTTTTCGGAAGCACTTGTTTAGTTTAAAAGTAGACATTCCAGGCTTTCTATAGATATCTCTCTCATGTCTCTTCGTTGAGTATTCACGGAGTTACGGTTCATTTTAATGAAATGTTTGTACATGACGATCAGCGCAGACAAAGACTGTAGACAGCGCACCTTGTTTGTTATCTTTATTTTATAAGTGCACAAAGGTTTTTTGTTATTATGTCTGTATCCAAAAAAAAAACTAGACCCTTTACAGATTCGATTGATGTATTGCTCTTATCTGTACGATTAAAACTGAGAGTGTAATTTATCAGGGGTTATCAGGAGAAAATGACTCAAAACGCATATATGCGTTAATCGACTCGAAAGGGTTAAAGCCTCATGAAAATTTGCCGGGATGCATAGGTACATCATTTGAGTCGTGGCCGTGTTGTACTTAAACACGGCATCGCAATGTTTGCAGTTAACTAGTTCGCTTTTTAAATCAAAATGGTCCCACGCCACACTTCGCCGTGACATCTTCATGATTATTCTTTGAAATCAAAACGGAAGATCACAGATAACCGAGTAGGGTGTCAAATATTGCCCCATGGTGGTAAAATATTTAATTGCTGCCACACAGTGAAATTCATTTAATTGCTTGAAGACTCGCACTACGCAACGCAACCTGCATTAGATTAAAAAAATGCTTTAGATTAATCGATAACAAATTAACATGATCGAGGAAAATCTTAACGATCAATTATCGATCGTCGATTAATCATGCCCATCCCTAGTTGGAATCACATAAAGGGACATTTCAGCCCAAAACTGAGTTCTTTGTTTAACTCTAATTTTGTTTAAAAACATGACATCCCAACATTTTTGTATGAACTATTGTATTAAAGCTGCACAGAAACCATTTGCATGCTCTGACACATACCTGTGCTGGATAAGACAAAACCTTCAGACTCAAAGTTACAACAAACAGAAAAAGGAACGATGTGCAATAAACCAAGATGCCAAAAAGCATTTCCCTGTTGACATACAAACAACAGGGCAACCCAGTAACATGGCTGACCGATTTATTTACAGAGCCAAGTCATTATGACTACCACTGTTTTTCTCTCCATCAAGCATCAAGAACGGAACGGGTGAAGCTCTCATCCTAATAACCAAATCACTTTTTCTAATAAGCAATCCACTTTTTCTTTTCACAGGAAACTACAGTGTAGACACTATGCAATATGGCCATCACAGGTTGAAGAGAAAGACAAGTGCACAAAAAAGGTTATCGGTCAGAAAGTCTGAAATAAGCAGAAGTTTCCAGTGCTGCAGGCTTTAACGATACCTCAAATCATGCAACCTGATGAGAATACACAAGTTATTGTCTTTCTAAAAGATCAAAATTATGATTTTCACTAGGGATGCACAGATACTAAAATTCAGGCAAATAACATATATATTATTAAAATTAAACAACCAAATTAATTTTAAAAATTATTGGGGGTAATGCATTACAACCAATGCAAGTTACCAATGCGTAATCATTACCTTTTTCAAGTAACTAGTAAAGTAACACATTACCCTTTAAATTTTCAAGAAAATATCAGTCACTTTTTCCAAATAAGTCAAGCCATTTATTTTGTTTTCCCATTTGTTGACTGGCAGCTCTCCGGTCCAAAGGGTGAGAGAAATCGTGAGTAAGTGCAGAGGTATGTTGTGCGCTGCGGAAGCATGATGTTACGGTCGTTCTAGACTTAAAGGAGTTTTTCCACTGCATGGTATGGCATGGCTTGCTTTTGGGGGGGTTTTCCACCGTACATAATACCTGGTACTTTTTTCAGTATCACATCAGCTGATGTTCCAAGCAAGTCGTACCATTACCAAAATGTGACGTGTAAACCATGCTGATCACAGATTTACCAGTGAGAAACCGAGGCACAGACCCACAAGATTAAATCAGCACAACCAGCGAGGATTGAACGCAACTTTTTTTTTGTTCCTCTCATTGATTACTGAGGAGCAGATCTAGCGAGAGCTTGACAGGACGACGCCAAATGAAAAATATTTTCAAGAGATTTCGGTAGTAGAGGCAGAGCAACTATAATGACATTCCCCCCCACTCTAAAGCGGTACTAATCTGCAGTGGAAACACAAACGGAGCCGAGCAAAACCATGTATTGGAAAAGCGCAATAAAATGTCAACATGCATTTACTTGTAAATGCAAAAACTAAACGGTCGCATTTACGACCAAAAATATTAAACTGCAAAAGAAGATTTTGCTGAGGTCACCACTAGGTCTATTTATTTACATGTTATAACTTAATTTGCATGTTATGCCTTTTTTGCACACCTGCTAAATGTAGCTCAGTTTTGCAGCGCAAGAGAGATGCACCATTGTCTTTCAAATCAAAGCATAAATACATGTAGAAACAGCACATACTTGTGGAGCGGCTGACACAGAAGAGCGTAGGTAGTTTGAGTGATGTGGAGAGACACAGAGGAGATTGTTGACAAAGGAACTGTTGATTAAAGTTGTTATTGTTTGTTATCACAAGCCTCCCGGTTTTAAATTAAACTTAAATTGTGTCCCGAAGACGAACAAATCTTTTAAGGGATTGGAACGACATGGGGGTAAGTGATTAATGGCAACATTTTCATTTTGGGTGGAGTATCCCTTTAATTAAAGAAAAAAAAATATGTAAGAAAATCACTTTCTGCGCGGCTGAATATGTTTTATAACTTTAAAAGGTAAGCATTAATGTGTAAACCAAATCAAACTATAAAAATTACATTTGATTAATTTCTGTAGAATTTCTTACCTGAATAAAAACAACCTGAAAAACTTAATTTCATAGTTATATTTTTTCTATTGCATTTATTTGTGCCGTTGTTTGCAATTTTTTTTATTTGTTCTTATTTCATTACGACTTTTTACTTCAGTTTTTTTTTTTTTTATTATGAAAAAAAACCTTGCATTGAAGAAAAGTTTGATTTTTGTTTGTATATGCATTCAATTATAAAACATTATTAAAAATTAGGGCTGTCACTTTTGAGAAACTTGAAATTCAAACGGATATTGAATATCATGCAATGAATTAGAATATATTCAAATATCTACGTGCTAAAAAAAACATACGGTTTGATCATAGACTGTAAAAAATGCGCTACATATGGCATTTTAAAAACCGGATATTTTATTTATAGTTCGATTACAGATGTTTCACGTCATGTTCGAATGCATATTTGAATATCGAATAAAAAGTGACAGCCCTATTAAAAATTATTATAAAAAAATATAAAAACATAAATTGGCTGATAACAATAACAAAAAAATCTGAAATTGGAATCGGCCAAGAAAATTGGAATCTGTGCATCTTTAGTTTCTTCTTAAGATCTTGGGTCTATTGTGTGTTTTATTCCTGTGTTTTCTTTTTAATAAACAAAGTATCAGTTTTCAAATTATTACAACAACCACTCCCATTTTCTTGTTAGAAATAATTTCCACAATAACTTAATTTTCAAATCTATTATTCACAACTGTCCACTTGGGTAAAAAGGTTACGTTGCAGGGTTGGTGAAATCCAGTACACAACATCACTGCATGTGCACGTGTTACATGACAGCGGTCACGCAAGTTTAAAACACAAGACAAAGAAGAGACACTAAATGGATTAAAGTACTTTTCTGACTGTTGCAACAATTAAATATATTCAAATTCATCAGAAGACGGGTAAGTCACATTTACAAAGTAACTAAAAACATAATTTGTAAAAAGATCTAATATGCAGAAAGACAATTTTCTCATAGGCAACCAAAACATCCTTGAGCAATAAAAGCAAATTAAAATATGCAAGCACAACATAATAAAACCAGCTCTAAACATACTAGTAGCATTTGTGCACTATGCTTGAAAGCTAAAAATACTCACAAGCGAATCTCCAGCCTCCCCTTACAGTGTCACATGTATCCAGTCGACTTGAGTTTCACATATCACATCTAAAGAATATGCCATATTAATCCATGCATAAGAGAGCAACACTAAAACCAGACTTATATAAGCGGACACGATTTCATCCAATTGTTAACACCGGCTTGGGTGTAGACCAAAAGCTGTAATTTTATTCCTATCGTCCAATTTACTGACATCACCAGATGTGTGACTCAACTTCCACTCTAGTTCGAATACAGAGAGTCCTGGCCTTTGTTGTGTCTCAGATTAAGTTGCATTTGCTTTATTATACCAAACATGAACTGTGCACCATGAGGGTCTTCCTTTGATCTAAAACAGCAGAGACTAATCAATGCATTTTATTATTAAATATCATCCACCTGCGTGGCCTGTTGCGTCTGCAGCAGCTCCCAAACCTTTAATCCAAACAGAGAGTTATATCTTCAACATAAAATGTGTCCAAATATTTACTTTTCAGATCTGAGGACACTCAGCTGGGCTTTTTGAAGATGTGGCAACTGTTTACGCTCGCTCACTGATAGATTCCAATGGCATGAACAACTTACAGTCTCAAAGACACCACTGCTTTGCTATGTGGAAAACAACATACATTTAAAACTACGGAGTGCAAATTAATAGCAGGGCTGGTTTAAAATAGAAACAATAGGCTTGGGCTTATAAAGGCAGAAAGGAGCATCTTTTATATTAAATACAAACTTCATTAAACATTTAGCACTAGTTACTGCATTCAAATTGAATTTACATATTTAACAAATTTATGTTACCAATGCAAAAATAATTAGGAGACATGATTAAAATAAAGCAACACAATAAATAAAAAGTTTGATTTTATTTTTATTATTTCACTGAGACAAAACAAGTGGACCAAGGCACTTATTTAGCTTACAATTTTTGTAAACAGAAGTTAAATTTTTCCCCAGACTGATTTAATAATCTATAATAAAATATGCATTTGTTTTTTTTAAATGAATACTTTATTCTAATATATTTTATTTTATATTTTACGAAAACTTTACTATTACTCTCTGGAAACATTATTGAAATTCATTCCAATTGTAAACTAAATAAGATATTCAAATATACATATTTAAAAGGATTTTTTTTATCAGTAGCTCTCAATCTTTTCGAGTCATTTATCATTAGCTTTAATTGAGCCATCAAGACAAATACATGAAGTTTGCTGAGGGTCCCGGACCCCTGGTTAAGAGTCCAGCATAACTATCAAATTGTCTATTCATTAGTGGAATTCACATGACTTTTTAAGACTTCATTAATTCATTTCCCTTGACCTGGAAAGCACAATTCTAAAATTCCCAATAATTTCCAGGTTTTTCCACGAACCTGGGAAGCCAGTTACTTTTAACCAAACTACACCAGGACAAATATAACAAGTTGTTTTGTTGCATTAAGTTACCTGCTGTGGGTTTAATTAACGGCTTCTTTAGCCTATCAAGTGCTTAATAAGGAAGACAGCGACAGCACAGGGCTGGGATTGGTTCGCTACGCCGAAGTTCCTGCTCGCTTTGAGGGGAATTTCTTCAGCTGAGTGGGTGATTTGCTGTCAGGCAGGGAAATAACTGTCGCCTGCTGACTGTTAGCCTGTTAGCACTGTTTATCCAGTCTCGCGCTGCGGTCGACGCGCGTCTTACCTTGTTGCTCTGGTAATCTTCAAACGCTCGCAGCGCACTGTCAGTCAGCTTGACGTGATAGACGGAGATGTTGCTGCCATTGCTCACTCTTCCACAGGACAGTCCGTAGCACTGCTCCTCCTTTAACGCCGCCATCTTGCTCGCATTTCCCACCACGCTCACGCGCCTATGCCGTGAACGCAACAAGCAGCTCGACCGAACAGAGGATATGATTATTCATGAGGCGTGAATTACGTACAGGCAGGAGGGGGCGTGGCTTCGGGGGTAATCATGAGGGATGTCCAGCGACGGGAAGACTCATTTCCGAGAATCGGTTCTTTCGAGCAGTCGGTTTCACAGAACCGGTTCTGAAACGATTCAGCTGTGCTTTTACATTACTCTCTAAAAAGTCATATTCAGGAACATATTGCTGTTTATAACAACATTAGTGGTAAGACTGTTTATATTGTTTCGGTTCTGCCGTCATGACAAAACATTTTACTTAAACCCCAAGTAAAATTACTTCATTCACAAGTGGAAAAGTTTGCTGTTATGAACGTTTAAAAACAAGTCGTGAACGTTTTTGGTAACATTTCTGCTATTTGTCGATTAGAAAATAACCTAATTTCTGCTTATTTAGCCATTTTAGTACTTTACATCGGAATGATTAACTTGAGATCCGCTCAGATCCGATTCAATCCAATTAGTGAACGAATCATTGCGAACCGTTTCACTGAAAAGATCCGACTCGATTCTCACGGATTGGACATCGCTTGATCGCTAGAAATGACCATAAATGACCGATGAATGGCGTCGTTACAACGCGTTGGCATTTTACAGTCTATGGGCATGATACGTTTATTTTTTATTTATTTCGAATATATTTTAACAACAAGGCGGACGTGAATGGTTTGAAATGTGTGATTTGACCATGTTTGGTGGTGTTGTCGTACACTGGAAAACTCTTGGCTGGGGGTGGGGGAAGGTTTTGGACTGAACGCTTCTCACTCACAGAAATGCGTCATAAAACGTCAATGTCTGGGGGGAGAAAGAAAAGAAAGAAAAAAAACCTTGAATAGGGAATGCCCCACCAGACTCCAACGAAAGGGATGAGGTTTCGTCACATTATGCACTTTACATAGCCTACATTAACTATTTCATTCACAGAACGTCAATTTAGAATGTTTACACCTAAGCCGTTCGTCATAAACTAACAGTTCTAATGTATTATAACAGTGGCACGTGCAAGGAAGTTAATCTATTAACACGATTCACTTTTAATCGCCTTACAATCACGTTTCATTCCAAAAAAGCAAATCTAGAATTCACACAGTAGCTCTGACATTTGAACATTTTTAAGAAATCACTTTTTTTTCAACCATATGAACAGAAAGTGCTAGAGTTTATTATAGGATATACAAAAGAACTTTAAAGGGAATGTTGAAAGTTACCAATAGTACAAACAGTTTTTTAATCAAAATGGGGAACTGAGACAATCAACTTAAAAACAACAACAAAAAAACTGACATGTCTGCTCATCCTAAATAAATAATTCAAACTAAATGCTGATAATTCTTGTAGGTCTGTATGACCTCCCTTGCAGTGTTTGGTCATGAAAATGAGAAACTCTGGGAACATTATTGAGGGACATCAGTGGATTCCAGTGATATTTTAGAGCCAACAAAGGAGAAGAAAGCTCAAAAACCAGTAAAGTACCACATCAGTGTAAGCACTTCTGAAATAGTGTTGTCTTTCTTTAGCATCAGAACCTAAAGATGCCTGTTGATACTGCAGAAGAAAAAGCCTACAATCATATTCTTCAATGTTCACAAGCAAGTTTCAGTTCACCAAAATAAGATCACGAAACACATTGTTGAGTTCTGCAGCAAAACACGACTGCGTCCAGCAGCCCGAAGAGCGTCATTCTGTACATCAATAAATTTATTAATTCTAACTAGGAAGTTTTCTGTACATAAATCGGAATTATTTAATATTTCTCACATCTATTCCTCCCCAGCTCATCTTTCATACATTGAAAGTACATTTAAAACCTCTACAGTGTGATGAAGGGCAACAGAACTACAACCATTTTATGTTCAATCACAATTTTTTATGAAGGTCGGTAAGGTGTTTGGGGGCTTGGCGTACTCGAGGTCTTCAGCACCACGTCTTCCATCTCGTCACGGTGAATTTGGGTTAGTTTCTAGCTGCGATGACGACTGATAAAGCTACACCACCAATCGCAACGGCCGTCGCCCCAAAGAGCCACTTCCAGCTGAGACTCTGTAAAAAAGACAAAACTTGGTTAAACCAAATACTTCACCAAAAATGAAATCTCGTTATTTATTCACCCTCACATTGTTTTAAATCCATGTGGATTTGTACGGTATTTGTCAGAAGTCTTTTTATAGCTTTGTGGGATGAACAAACTCAAATGTAACTTATTAGCTGATCATTTCAGAATCAGAATCGTCAAAGATTCGTTCAGTCTGATTTGTGAACCAGATTCACATTTTGAGGGGAAAAAAAACTAAAAAAAAAAAAAAAAAACTTTAAATGTTCTTTAAAAACTGCTATTCTCCTGTTACAGTACTGTTAGAGTCAGAATTGTTCACTCGAGATCCACTCAGAATGATTCAGTCCAATTAGTGAATGATTCACTGTAAACCATTCGATTAACTCAGACTCAGAAGAACAATTCTTTGATGAATCAGACCTTACTGGAAATGATGGTGAAGGGGGAAAAAATGAGATGGGAGGAAAATGTATTATTTAGATTTATTAATTTTTCATGCCTCATGAATAATTTCAAACCTGTTGTGTTTTCTTCCCTTGTTAAGCAGCTGACTGAAATAATGTGATAATGTGTGTGCGAGGAAAAACTATATTTCAAAGCTTCTGGCTCAAAGTTTCTTATGGCCAATGCTATATTTTTGTGAAAACATTTGAATATTTTCAATCATGAATCTGACTGATCCAGTTCAATTCAAACTCAATCGTCAATAAAAATTATAATATTAATTTTACTTTTATGTTTAGATTTATAAATCATAGTCACGTTTGAACTTGGAACAAGAGGGAGATTAAACATTTTTATTCATTAATTACTTTTGACTTTTAACCTTTAATAGGTTAAGGCATAAATGTGCACTTTGTCATCTGTAAAACCCACTTCCTGTTCAGAGTAAACACAGACATGGAACCTCATAAATAAACAGTGCATGGTGTTAAATAGTTGAAAAAGGGCCATTTCGATCTCTCACCCATGAGGACTTGGCATGGTGTTTCTGCACGTCGGCGTTCGTCGGGTTACCCAACATCTTTTTATACATGGCCTGTTCGGCTCCTTTCTGCTCAGAGTGTTTCTTCACAAGCTTCGACAGCTCCGCGTGAATGGTCTGCCGAGGAAAGGGCAGAGAGAGTGAAAAGTGTGTGTCTTCAGGCTGATGAAACTGTTGCTCACTGCCTCACACCAACACATTTAGGCAGCACCAAAAATGATTAAACATGACAGTGCTGTCAGAGATTGAGTGAAAGCAAGACATAAACCAATTCAAGATTAAAAACACATTCACGTGTTTTCCCATATCAGCTGCAATGCCGCAGAACACAGAAGCAGAAGTGAAAGCATCTTGTACTAATGAAACTTGTCTTTATCTGAGTCACACAAATATGCACGATCGTTGTTCTCTTATATGCCCTCAAAATCTAAGCCCAGTTTTATTCTCTCCATACCTGAGTGAAGATGCTTAGATCTGCTTTAGTTTTAGCTGATCACTGGGCAGACAATATATGAGAACGCAAAAATGATTCATGATTCAATAGCGGAGTGTTGATTCTTCAAATGAATCTAAATTGTTCAAATGGATTTTAGCGAATCAGTTCACGTAGACAGTTCGTTCAAAAGACAGTTAATCTATTCATTTTAAGGCAGTACTACATATTTCAAGCAAACTTGTAGAAGAATTAATTTCCAAACTAATTTGTTGAACAGTTGAGTGTGAATTGTTCAAGTGAATCTGAAGCGTTCATATTTTAGCAAATCAGTTCACTCAGTTTGTTTCAATGAAGTGGTTCAAGAAATAGTACATTGATTGAAGATTCATTTATGAACTGATCTGTTCAAGAGTTAAGTGTGAATCATCATTTAAGTGAATCTGAATCATTTATTCAGTTTGCTTCGATATGCTGGTAAAAAAAAAAAAAAAACAGTTCACCTTTTCATTTTCCATCAGAAATACATATTTCATGTGATTTTATAAAATGACTGATTTATGAACTGATTTGTTCAACAGTGGAATGTGAATAATTCAAGTGAATCAGAATAATTTCAATTTATTTTAGCAAATAAGTTTATTCCGTTGGCTTCAATGGACTGATTCAAAAACAGTTCAATGATTAATTTCAGGACATCAGTACATATTTCAATTTATCCTCTAGAGGGTTTCATTTACAAACCAATTTGTTCAACAGTTGAGTGTGAATTGTTCTAACGAATCTCAATTGATCAGATTTGTTTCAGCAAATCAGTTCACTGTCGTTCTGAAGAACGATTCAAATACTGATTCACTCCTTATATAGTTACTTAAAATTAGTATGAAGAAACACTGCTAAATCAAAGTGTAACCTATAAACATCAAAATTACAGTTACAAACATGAGGTTAAACAGTTTAAGGCTAACTAGATCGAACAGAGTGTCATTATTAATAATAAGTAAGGAGCAAGGGCTGTGAGTGGCATTTTGAATGTAAACTTTCAGGAGCGAGAGTCAAACTACACCATGGCAACCTGTTATTTAGTTTAATTACTGCTAATGTTTAATTACTGGCTAATGACTAAAACAAGAATGGTAAAGGCAAAGTGAAGAGATGGGATCAGATTGGATGAAGCAGTTCTGCATTGGAGCATCTTTAGATATGGCAAGTGTGTGGTAGTGATGGCTGATTCGTGAACGAATCGTTCAATTTAACCGGTTCTTCTTAGTGAACCGGTTGAACCAGTTCACCAAATCGAACTGAATCGTTTGAAACGGTTCACGTCTCCAATAAGCATAAATCCACAAATTACTTAAGCTGTTAACTTTTTTAACGTGACTGACATTCCCTCTGAGTCAGAATAAACCAATATCCCGGGGTAATCCATTTACTCAAACAGTACACTGAATGAAATGCTGTGAAGACCGAACTGAAGATGAACACCGAGCCGAGCCAGATAATGAACGAACACGCCCACTGCTGGAGCGGTTCTCGTTCTCGAGTCAAGAACCGGTTGCTTCGGTTTTCGGATCACCAGTACACTCAACCGAGAATCGTTTCTGTCGGACGCGTCCGAATTGAGAACCGATGAACTGATGATATTGCGCATGCGTGTAATTTTGTAAGTATTTTGTTAAACATCGGAAAGTGTGATAAAAGAACTATATTTTATTTTGATTTTTTTTTTTTTTTTTTTTTTTAAGATTAATGTTTCCAATCTGTATATTGTATATAATGTATAGGCCAAATGGGTTTTCAGGGACGTTGGACAATAATTAAGACTCTAAAGACTCTTATGTTTAATAGGAATAAGGGATGATTTATGAGATATCTGTACTGTATTTATAGTTAATGATGACATTCACAAATTGAGTTTGTAGTAAACAGAACATGAACACGAGTAAAGCAGCTGATGACACTGAACTGCAGCACGTGCCGAGCGATTCTCGTTCTCGAGTCAAGAACCGGTTGCATCGGTTTTCGGATCATCAGTACACTCAACCGAGAATCGTTTCTGTCGGACGCGTCCGAATTGAGAACCGATGAACTGATGATATTGCGCATGCGCGATTCAGCGTGAAGCCAACTGACTCACAGCATGTCTGAACCGAAGGGATTCTTTTGGTGATTGATTCTGATTCTGTACTAGTAGTTATGAGCGGGTATTTCGAGGGCTTGGATGAAGGGCAATCTGGCGAAACGTAAGTTCATTTAATAACAAATACATCGCAATGGATTATGTTTAGTAAGTGGATCATGGTTTCTGCGCTGATGACACCTAATTTATTTACTTTATATCTTCAAGACTTAAATCCTCATATGCACATTATTGATGTTACTGTATTTAGGTGTTGTTGCAAAACTCAAATGAAAACTTTTCATGATTATGAGGTTTTAACTGACTAAAGTTATGATTACTGACTTTATACATTTGAATGTTTGATAGACGTGACGCCATTACGTCATCGCAAAATGACGTCATTACGTCAAGTGTGAAAGAACCGATTTTTTCAACCGGTTTATTGAATCGAAAAGAATCAGAAAAGAATCGAACTTCCCATCACTAGTGTGTGGAGGGGCCCAGCTACTGTATTTATAGACACGGAAAGAAATGCGATCCTAGGAGTTTTTGAACACTTCTGTCTGCAGTCTGACTGAATTTGAGAGTCTGCAGCACTACCTGCTGGTTATAATGGGGAATGCACATGATTCTGGGACCTTTTACACTAGTAGTTATTAATATATAGCAATGTTCAATACAGCATAATTTATCATAAAGTAATACAATAATTATAAGATTAACAAACTTAAAATAAATAGATACAAATTATTTCCTGACATGAAAATACAATATTTTTCAACAGATACCAATTTTCAATAAAAGACGAATGAAAAAAATAAAGATTAAATAATATATAAGACATAAAATAAAATAAAGATAAAATAAGAAACTAAAATAAACTAAGATATAAAAAAGATTTAAAAAAATGTTTGATAAAAGACATAAAATAAAGCCAAAAACTTAAATAAGATATAAAATAAGATATATTTATTTAAATAAAGATCAAATGAAATATACAGATAAAATAAGAAAAAAATACAATAAGATTTAAATTAAAAAGGTACAAATTTTCAATAAAAGACCAATAATAAAAGATAATATAGAATAAAGAAATAAAAGATATGAAATAAAAATAATATTTAAAAATAAAGAAAATCAGATAAACCAAAATTTTAAAATATTAAGATATAAAATAAAATGAGATAAAATACAGATATCTAAATAGAAGATACCAATTTCATTAACAGACAAATATATTAAGATATTAAATAAATTAATATAAAATAAATTAAATAGTATACAATTAAGATAGAATAAAATAAAATGGAATATAAAATAAAATGGTTATTAACAGATGCCAATTTTCAATAAAACAATAATTCAAAATAAAGTAAGAAAAAATGTAAAAAGATGAAGATAAAATAAATTAAAAAAAATGAAATTCTAAATTTCACTTGTGGTACCTTATTACTTGGTTCCAACTTCAAGGCTCTTTTCAGTGTTTGAATGGCTTCAGCGAACTCGCCCTGCAGAGCCAGTACCTGCGGACACAAACACACGTCAGCACTTCTTCATCAACACATCTGAAGCTGTGAGTTCCTTCCTCTGCTGTGGTTAGAAACCTAAACGCCTTTCACTTTGTCCGAGACCAGGAGTGCATTACTATTTAATGAGAGCGAGTGAAAACGATATGCATCTGAACCCAGGAGGAAACCAACCTTGCCTTTGCGGAACAGGGCTTTGACATTGTCCGGCTGGTGCTCCAGGACTGAGACGCAGGAGCGCAGTGCGGCTTCATAGTGGTCTAGTTTGAGTTGAGCAGCAGCCATGTTATTCAAACATTTCACCTTCATGTCCAAGAGCTCTTCCTCTTCTTGTTGACTGATGTCCACTAACGTAAAAGAGTAATATGATTGCAGACAAAACCACACCATGATTTATTAGGAAATAAACGGAATGAATCGTGCATGAAGCAGCATCACCTCTGAACGTGGCTTCAGTTATCTGTAGAGCGATTCCGTACGAGTTGATGGCGAAGGCATAGTCTGCGCGCTGGTAGTGGACATTCCCTCGCTCTCGCTTTCTGTTGGCCAGACTGATTCGCTCTGAGGGCGGCATGAGCTCCAGGTCTGGGGCGTCATCTGCAGACAACAGCTGCACCTCCATGATGAGATCAGAACCAGGAGGAACCGCAGGAGCAGAGCTGACAGAGGAGACATGCAGACCATGTTTAACAGTCTCAAACCTCTACTCAAAAGGTTTTGAAAGAAGTCTCTTGTTCACCAAGACTGCATTCATTAGATCGAAAATACAATAAAAACAGTAATATTGTGAAATATTATTACATTTTAAAATAATCGGTATCTATACGAATACATTTTTACAATGCGATTTAATTCCTGAGTTGCAAAGCTGAATTTTCCTCATAACCCCAGTGTCATATGATCCTTCAGAAATGAATATAATATGCTGATTGGCTGCACAAGAAACATTTCTTATTATTATCAATGTTGAAAACAGTTGTGTTGCTTTATATTTTTGTGGAAACTGTAATAAAAACTTTTTGGGACTCTTTGATAGACAGAAAGTAAAAAATAATGGAAAGGGTAAAAAATTAAATGGAAATCTTTTCTAACATTCTAAATGTCTTTACTATGAATTTTGATGAACTGAATGTATCATTGATGAATAAAAGTTTTTAAAAAGTTGTATCATATGTAATTATATAGAATTATGGTACTGAATATATAAATTGTATTTTCATTATCACACACACAAAAAAAAAAAAAAAAAAATATATATATATATATATATATATATATATATATATATATATATATATATATATATATATATATATATAAAACATGAATTACAAACATATATTATAAATATTAATATAAAAGTATTCATTTCTTTTAAAATAATCTATCATATATGTAATTATACAGAATTATGGCACTAAATACATAAATGGTATTTGCTTTATTTTATATATATATATATATATATATATATATATAAACATGAATTACTAACATTTAAATATTATAAATATTAATATAAAAACATTTTCTATAAAAAAAAAATATATATATATATATATATATATATATATATATATATATATATATAATATAATATTATATATATATATATATATATATATATAATATAATATTATATATATATATATATATATATATATATATAAAAAATCATAAATATATATATATATATTTTTTTTTATTAACATTTTATTTTTATTGAATGTGTGTGTGTAATATTAACCTTTAAAACTTTTCCATAAAAACGAATACATATTTTGAATCTAACCTGCCAAGTGCACCGTATGCATATTTAGCACCTGCTTCAATCAACGCCTTTTCGCCCATTTCCATCAGCTGTACAGTAAGATCCAGCGCCTGATTATAATAGGAACAACAAAACATAACGTTTTTAATCATTTATTTTTAGAAAACAAGTGAGGCTCCTGAAAATGTAAAGCATAAATAAAAAATATAGTAGAGAATTCAATAAAAATAAAATGTTTATAATATAATATAATATAATACAATAATACCTGGAGGACGTCCCCATCACCAAGTGTGAAGGATAAGTTTGGCAGCTCTTCTACCACAGTTCCATCAGTAAGAGTGGTTTTAAGATGAATTGTCACATTTTGGCCTCTCTGGGGTCTGCTCTCTGGACCGGCTCCGGCTTCCACCACTTTCTTTCTAAGCTGCCCATTTCCTGTATTTTCAAGAAGAAAATATTTGATATGCTAAAAATCACCATCACACTTTGTTGTTCATCTCTAGCATTTAAAGAATTAACGCTGCCACAATGACGACAAAATTGTGTAAGAAATGTACCTAAAATATCCTGCCACTCTTCCAGCTCTGTAGCAGGAGTTTGATCTGCTTTTGTAGTGTCTTTAGTGGCACTGTCTTTCTTCTTTCCTCCACCTGCGTCTTCTAAAGGCGGGAGGTCATCGTCTACATCGTCTTCCACATCATCCAGCATTGTAAAGTCTTCCCCACAATCCAGCAGCGAGGCACGTCCAGATTTCTCACCAGATGGTGCCACCTCCAGGTTATCAGCAGAGCCGTTCACGATCTCACCGTCGGCCATCTGGACGCAAATCTAAAGGAGCGAAAACAAGTCTCCTTTAAAAGAACAGTCCACCCCAAAATAAAAACAGAACAAGTACTCACCCTGAGGATATTCTACAAGTAGATGAGTTTGTTTCTTCATCAAATTTGGAAAAATTCAGCATTGCGTCACTTTCTCACTAATGGATCCTCTGCAGTGAATGGGTGCCGTCAGAATGGGAGTCCAAACAGCTGATAAAAACAGCTGGATTTGTTTCTCACAAACATGCAGCTTTTCACTTCACTAGACATTAAAGGTGCTGTAGGGAACTTTGGTAAAAAAATATTTTTTACATATTTGTTAAGCCTGTCATTATGTCCTGACAGTAGAATATGAGACAGATAATCTGTGAAAAAAATCAAGCTCCTCTGGCTCCTTCCAGTGGTTCTATTGCCATTTGCAGAAAGTCATGCGCTCCTGGTAAAAAATAACCAATCAGAGCTGCGGTCCGTAACTTTGTTTGTGTTCAAAATGTAGAAAAATGTATATAATAAGCGAGTACACCATGAATCCATTTTCCAAACCGTGCTTTTAGCTTGTCCTGAATCACTAGGGTACACCTATAATAAGTGTTTATATTCGGACTATTTTAGATTGCTTCGGGGATACCGCGGCGGAGTAACCCAGTACCTTTGTGATTCTTCATAGACATTAGGGCTGCTCCGATCACGATCGGCCGATCGTTAATGCGCATCTCGTCAGTAAAGCCGGTTCTCTAATCATCGGTTAATTCCATCAGGTGCGTGATTTCACATAGAGCAGCTGTTACTACACAGAGCCGTTGTTAACTGAGAAGATGCGCCAATAAGCGCTGAAAATTAACGTGATTTGCGCATCTTCTCTATTAAAAACGGCTCCGTGTAGTAACAGATGCTCTGTGTAATCACGCACCTGATGGAATTATCCGCTGATTAGAAAACCGGCTTTACTGACGAGATGCGCATTAATGATCGGCCGATCATGATCGGAGCAGCCCTAATAGATATAAACAGAGAGAAGTAGTTACGACTACGATGTTCTTCCGCAAGACGCAAGCAGTTCTGTTTATTAACCGCTAGAGCGTCAAAAGTTCCCTACTGCAGCTTTAATTGATGGACTGGATTCGTGTGGATTACTGTGATGTTGTTATCAGCTGTTTGGACTCTAATTGTGACGGCACCCATTCACTGCAGAGGAGTCAATGGTGAGCAACTGATGTATTGTTAAATTTCTCCAAATCTGAAATGAACTCATCTTAACTCAAAATGAGTAGTGACCATTTAACGACCAAGCTTCAAAAAGGAGAAGCAGCAGAATAAAGTTTCATTGTATGGAAAAGAGCAGCTTGGACATTCTGCTAAACATCTGCTGATGTGTTTCACACACACACACACACACACACACACACTCACTAGTAAAACACTTTAAGATGAGCTCAAACTGTGTCTTTAACAAAAATCCTTAGCAAGAAGCTCAGCCTGCGACATGCATAAAGTGAAAATCTAGAATAAGTTCACGTTATTCGCCAATAATAATAATTCGTTAGAGGGTTGAAATTGGGCACAACAAATGATCATTTAAATAATTTTAAAAACAATTACCACCGTAAAATTGCATAATACCCCTGAAAAACTGAATCTTTGGAAAAATACCATGGTACTGAATGATTGCCATATCGATATTGTATTTACATAATAATCCAAATATTCAACGTGCAAAACTAACATGGTATTACCAAAGTACTTTTTGGAAAAAGAAAACCAAGTAATCATAGAATAAGCAAAAAATAAAAATAAAAAATATTATTTTTATAAAAATGATCGAATTAATCGTTTAAATTAAATTATATTTTAATTTCCATCGTATAAAGTATGAATAAGCTAACATAACCTTATAGCGTTATGGAACGGAATAATTCTCATATTTACAATTTTAATATGGTTTATATGACACTTGGTTTAAAAGTAACGTTACTCGCGACATTACCGTAACAAACCTTAATAAAAAATTATTTAAAAAACCTTGCCACATTACCACAGTAACATTTAACTTTTATTTTATTTTTTCGAAAACAAACTCTAATTGTCCTAGAATAAGATAAAAATGTAAATATAAAAACATACATTTAAATAAAATTATTTTAATCTGCAACTTTTATATATGTGTTGTAAATTAAATACGGTAGATTCAGACTCAACACAGCAGTGCATCATTTATTTAATGAATTATCTTGAATTTAATTATGAGTGGGAGAGTATGCATTCCCCATATGATTTATATATATATATATATATATATATATATAAAAATAAAAAAACAACACAGCGATCATTTGCAGAAATGACCGCATTTCCAGAACATTCCAGCAACTTTGACAACGTGGTCGCGCCACAACTTCCTCTGCTTCACACAGCGTGCCTT